>NC_136954.1:3294951-3314951 GCF_032717465.1 Coenobita brevimanus
GGATGGACGTACTCAGGGGTTAATACAGTGTCCAAATTAACACAAGGGCCGTTTTTTCCCACAGGATGGCCAACCGCTAGTGTTCGATGGCCGCGTACAGCTCTCTGGGCAGCGGACGGTGGTGGTAAGGGAGGTGACGAGGGAGGATAGGGGGATGTACCAGTGCCTTGTGGCTAATCTTGAAGGCGCCGCTCAAGGCTCGGCACAACTCAAGCTTGGAGGTGAGATGGATAGATAGACAGATAGATAGATACATAGATAGATAGAGAGAGGGAGCGAGAGAGAGAGACAGACAGACAGAGACAGACAGAGGATGGAACTCATGGACTGGGGGGGAAGGGAGAGGAAGGGAGGTAGGGAGAGATAGAATGAAGGAGAGAGGGAGGGAGGAAGGGAGAGATAGAATGAGGGAGGGAAGAGGCGCAAGGGAGAGATAAGATGAGAGAGAGAGAGAGAGAGAGAGAGAGAGAGAGAGTCCTTCACGTGGTGGCACTGATATAACTGGGTGATGGAATTCCCTGGTTTTACAAACGTCCCTCAACTCCCTCCCTATCCCCCCCACCCCCGAAAGGAGGATGGTATTTTAGTCTGCAGTCCACTGGGTTCACGTCTCTCTCTCTCTCTCTCTCTCTCTCCTTTCTCCATTCAGTTTATTCTTCCTTCCTTCACCTCTCTCCATCATTCCATCTCCCTTCCTCTCTCCCTCATACTATCTCTCCCTTCCTCCCTTGAGCCTCTTCCCTCCCTCATTCTGCCTCTCCCTTCCTCCCTCCCTCCCTCATCCATCTCTCCCTACCTCTCTTCCTTCCCCCCATTCCAGCTGTTCCTCTCTCTCTCTCTCTCTACCAGCTGCACCGAACTTACTACTAATATTCGTTCCCTCCCTTTCTCCCTCTTTCCATCTCTACCTTCTTCCCTCCTTCCTCCATCTCTCTCTCTCACTCCTTTCCTCTCTCCCTCCTTCACTCCCTTCCCTCCCTCCCTCCTTCACTCCCTTCCCTCCTTCTTTCCTTCACTTCCTTCCCTCCTTCTTTCCTTCTTTCCATTTCTCCCTTTCTTCCTCCATCTCAGCCCCTTCCCCACCCCACCCTTTTCCTTCCTACCTCCCTATTTCCTGTCTTCTCTCCCTCATTTCCTCTCTCCCTCCCCCCTTCCCTCTCTTCCTCCTTCCTTCTCTCCCTCCCTCCTTTTCTCCCTCCCTCCTTCTCTCCCTCCCTTCTTCTCTCCCTCCCTCCTTCCCTCGCCTTTTCCCTCCCACCTCCCCATTTCCTCAGTTTTCCCCCTCATTCCCTCTATCTCTCTTCTCTCCCTCCTTCCTTCTCTCCCTTCCTTCCTTCTCTCCCTTCCTTCCTTCTCTCCCTCCTTCCTTCCTTCTTTCAGTCTCTCCCTCCCTCCTTCCTTCTCTCCCTCCCTCGTTTCTTCTCTCCCTCCTTTCCTTCTTTCCATCTCTCTCTGTCTCCCTCCTTCCTTCTCTCCCATCCCTCCTTCTTTCCATCTCTCTCTCCCTCCTTCCCTCGCCTTTTCCTTCATACCTCCCTGTTTCCTCTCTTCTCTCCTTCATTCCCTCTCTCTCTCCCTCCCTCCTTCCTTCTCTCCCTCCCTTCCTTCCTTCTCTCCCTTCCTTCCTTCCTTCTTTCCATCTCTCTCTCTCTCTCTCTCTCTCTCTCTCTCTCTCTCTTCCTCCTTCCTTCTCTCCCATCCTTCCTTCTTTCCATCTCTCCCTTCCTCCTTCCCTCGCCTTTTCCTTCCTATCTCCATATTTCCTCTCTTCTCCTCCTCATTCCTTCTCTCCCTCCCTCCTTCTCTCCTTTCCTTCCTTCTTTCCTTATCTCCCTCCTTCCTTCTTCCTTTCCATCCTTCTTTCCATCTCTCCCTCCCTTCTTCCTGCTTTCTTTCCTCCCTTCATGCCCTCTCTCCTTCCTTCCTTCTTTCCCTTTTCCTTCTCACCCTCCCTTCCTTCTTTCTCTTTCTCCTTCCTTCCCTCCCTTCCTTCCTTCCTTCTTTCCCTTTTCCTTCTCACCCTCCCTTCCTTTTTTCTCTCTCTCCTTCCTTCCCTCCCTTCCTTCCTTCCCTTTTCCTTCTCACCCTCCCTTCTTTCTTTCTCTCTCTCCTTCCTTCCCTCCCTTCCTTCCTTCTTTCCCTTTTCCTTCTCACCCTCCCTTCCTTCTTTCTCTCTCTCCTTCCTTCCCTCCCTTCCTTCCTTCCTTCTCTCAATCTTTCCATCTCTCCTTCCTTCCCTCCCTTCCTTCCTTCCTTCTTTCCTTCCTTCCTTCTTTCCTTCCTTCCTTCTTTCCCTCTTTCCTTCCTTCTCTCCCTCCCTCCTTTTCTCCATCTCTCTCTCCCTCCTTCCTTCTCTCCATCCCTCCCTCCTTCCCTCCTCCCTCCTGCATCCAAATTACTCCTCAATTCTACATACTGATGGAATTGAATCCCAAAGGACAGGCGTGTCTCTGTGGGGTGGATTAACGCATAGATGACACTGTTCTCTCCTGTTCTCCTGTGTTCCCGCCTGTTCTCCTGTGATCTGTCCTGTTCTCCTGTGTTCTCTCCTGTTCTCCTGTGTTCTCTTCTGTTCTCCTGTGTTCTCTCCTGTTCTCCTGTGTTCTCTCCAGTTCTCCTGTGTTCTCTCCTGTTCGCCTGTGTTCTCTCCTGTCCTCCCGTGTTCTCCTGTTTTCTCTTTTGTTCTCCTGTGTTCTCTCTCGTTCTGTGTTCCCTCTTTTTCGCCTGTGTTCTCTCTTGTTCTTTGTGTTCTCAAGGTTGTTATGATCAGAGTGAAAATATCATGATTGGAATAAAAATGGATTTGTTTATATAAATACAGTACAAATGACGAAGAGAGAGAATGTGGTGGACGTGTACTGTACAGATGCATCATGTGTGCTTGGCCTGTACTCCTCCTGTACTGATATTGATCAAGTCAGGCACAAGTGAAGGCCTTTGTTTTTTTTTTTTTTAATGTGAGGAAGAAGGAACCCAAGGCAACGACTCCGCAAATATTAAGATAGAGAGGAAAGCAGGCTCCTTGATAACAACAATAAATGGGATTATACTCAGTGATGGTGGTAGGTGGTGGCGACCATCATCCACTCACTTGATGTAATGCTGCCTACTGCTTCCTTAGCCTTTATCATTCTTTTTCTGTGCCTGCCCTCCTCTCTTCCTATTTCCCACCATCATCCACTCACTTGATGTAGTGCTGCCTACTTCTTCCTTAGCCTTTATCATTCTTTTTCTGTGCCTACCCTCCACTCTTCCTATTTCTCACCATCATCCACTCACATGATGTAGTGCTGCTTACTTCTTCCTTAGCCTTTATCATTCTTTTTCTGTGCCTGCCCTCCTCTCTTCCTATTTCTCCCATCTTTCCTGTCACTTGTTATTGCTTTTCTTTCCTTTACAGGTGGCTTTACATTGAGTGACAAGTCAAATGGTTTCCTGTAAGCCAAGAAACCATTTACAACGCTGGGTGGTAACCATATAACCAAATCATACGTGCTCCCTACGTGTCAGCAAGTGGGTTGGTGGAGGGTTAGTGCCCCTCCCCGTAAAACAAATAACTCAATGTCAAATGGCCACCCCTTACGGGATTATGGCGTCTGGCAATAGATAGATAGATAGATAGTTAACATAACTTAATTCTTCTTTCAATACACAGTAACGTAATTCAGTCTAATGATTATGATTCTAAGCTGACAAAGTATAAATGACAAGTTGGCAATTTTCCTCAGTGTGTGACAGTGTGAGTAACCTGCCTCAGGCCAAGACGTTCTGCCTGGGGTGCACTGCCTTACCCCCACCTTCCCTTCACATTCCTATTTTCAATTTTGTAAGTCTGTTTATTGAAGTTATATATAATTATTTTCCTAGTCGAGGCACTGCAGCAGCTGGCAGGAAAAAAGACCCAGTATGATACACCTCTGACGGAATTCCCTTAGCCACAAAAAGCGTTGGAAAAAAAAATTACAGTTTTTTAAAAAATGATATAAATAAAAATGATCCTAAAAAAAAAAGATTATTATTATTATTATTTTTTTAACAAGAATTTCTGATTTGTTCCAACCCTGGTTCTCCTGTTCTCTGTTCTCTTGTACACTCTGTTCTCCTGTTTGTTATGACTCTCCTTGCACTCTCTCTCCCCTGTTATGTTCTTCACCATGTTATTTGTTATTACTGTACTTACAATGCAGGGATGACAGTGTTCTTTCCTGTTCTCTTGTTCTCTACTGCGTTCTCCTGATTGTCACCTCCGCCAAAGAAGCTGGAGGAGGTTATGTTTTCACCCTTGTTTGTCTGTCTGTTTGTCTGTACACGAGTTATCTCAAAAAGTTACTGATGGATTCCAGTGCAATTTTGTGGCTGTGTGGGTCATGGGACGAGGAAGAGTTGATTACATTTTGGTGGTGATCTGAGTGGTCTGGTGTGGGGGTGGCGGGGGTATGCGCTCTCTGTGTGCCGTCGCCTTGTAATTGCAGTTCTTACACGATCTTCGTAACATATCTATAACTTCCTCACAATAGACTCCTTGAGAAGATAAGTTGCCTAATTTAACCTGCTACGCACACACCGGTCAACTCTGGAACTGTCTCCCTCTGTCTGTTTTTTACCACTGCCTATGACCTCCAGTCTTTCCAACGCAGTTTGTCCAGGCATCTCGAAATGAACGGGTCAACTCTGGAACTGTCTCCTGTCTGTATTTCCTACTGCTTATGACCTCCAGTCTCTCCAACGCAGTGTGTCCAAGCATCTCGAAATGAACGGGTCAACTCTGGAACTGTCTCCCTCTGTCTGTTTTTCCCACTGCCTATGACCTCCAGTCTTTCCAACGCAGTGTGTCCAGGCATCTCGAAATGAACGGGTCAACTCTGGAACTGTCTCCTGTCTGTATTTCCTACTGCTTATGACCTCCAGTCTCTCCAACGCAGTGTGTCCAAGCATCTCGAAATGAACGGGTCAACTCTGGAACTGTCTCCCTCTGTCTGTTTTTCCCACTGCCTATGACCTCCAGTCTTTCCAACGCAGTGTGTCCAGGCATCTCGAAATGAACGGGTCAACTCTGGAACTGTCTCCTGTCTGTATTTCCTACTGCTTATGACCTCCAGTCTCTCCAACGCAGTGTGTCCAAGCATCTCGAAATGAACGGGTCAACTCTGGAACTGTCTCCCTCTGTCTGTTTTTCCCACTGCCTATGACCTCCAGTCTTTCCAACGCAGTGTGTCCAGGCATCTCGAAATGAACGGGTCAACTCTGGAACTGTCTCCTGTCTGTATTTCCTACTGCTTATGACCTCCAGTCTCTCCAACGCAGTGTGTCCAAGCATCTCGAAATGAACGGGTCAACTCTGGAACTGTCTCCCTCTGTCTGTTTTTCCCACTGCCTATGACCTCCAGTCTTTCCAACGCAGTGTGTCCAGGCATCTCGAAATGAACGGGTCAACTCTGGAACTGTCTCCCTCTGTCTGTTTTTCCCACTGCCTATGACCTCCAGTCTTTCCAACGCAGTGTGTCCAGGCATCTCGAAATGAACGCATCTTGAGTTTGGCTCTCTGTTGTCTTGTTTTTGTTTTGTCTTGGAGGGAACGATCGGGCTCCTGGCCTTGGGTTCCTTCTTCCTTGCAAAAAAATAAAAAAAAATGGATGGATGTTTGATGGTGCACATTGGGGCAGCGTGGCAGTGTGTTTCCATTCGCTCTTTCCTGCAAAATTTCCATGGTAATTTTTATATACTCTTTCGTACTTTTTCCTGCCGGTTCAGCTAGGGTATTGGTGGATTGGGGGAAGGAGTGACTGACTTATTATCCTTGTCTCTCACTCAGGGAGGGGGAGGCCGAGGATGAGATGAAGGGATGGAGTGGTGAGGTATATGAGAGAGGGGTGTGTGAGCTGGGAGCAGGGCAATGAAATGAAGGGGGACAGGGTGACATGGAGGCGATTTGTTTGTGGCCACCCCTTACGGGATTAAGGCGTCTGGCGATAGATAGATAGATAGACAGTCTTTCCCTCATAGAATAGATATCTTAGTTTAGACTTACAATGACTTAAGAAGAGAGAAAAATGCAGTAAATCAAGCCTATTAAATTTTTCAAGACTACCTGTACTAGAATATGACAAGGATAGCAAAGGAGAAGTGGAATGGCTAGGCAGGTGACAGTGGTGAATAAGACAAGGATAGCAAAGGAGAAGTGCAAGGCCTAGGCAGGTACAAGTGGTGAGCAGGTGGTGTCTGCCTAATCCCTCTGCCTAACCCTGCCTAACCCAACCCAGGCATGGATTGTTGATGGGAGAGGTAGGCAGCTAGATTCCCCCCCCCTTATCCCTCATACCCTGACCTACCCTACCCTACGCTCCCCTTCTATCCCTTATACCTACCCTACCCTACGCTCCCCTTCTATCCTTTATACCTACCCCTACCCTAAGCTCCCCTTCTATCCCTTATACCTACCCCTACCCTAAGCTCCCCTTCTATCCCTTATACCTACCCTACCCTAAGCTTCCCTTCTATCCCTTATACCTACCCTAATCTTCCCTTCTATCCCTTATACCTACCCCTACCCTACACTCCCTCTCTATCCCTCATACCCTACCCTACGCTCCCCTTCTATCCCTCATACCCTGACCTAAGCTCCCCCTCATCCCTCATCCCTCATACCTTATACCCCTGTCCATCTGTGCCCTAGACGCGGCGCCCCAGGTGGTTGACGGCAGCGGGGGTCAGGTGGTGTCCCCCGGGGCCGCCGTCACCCTCACCTGCAGCGTCCACGGCTCACCTGCCCCGGATGTTACCTGGAGTCTACGGGCACTTCCGGCGGCCACAGCAGACCCCAGGATTACTGTACATCACCAGGTAACTTTTGTACATCAAGTAACTTTTGTACATCACAGGATAATTTTTCACTGTACTTCACCAGGTAACTCTCGTACTTCATCAGGTAATTTGTACATCATCAGGTGGCTTGTACATCATTGGGTAATTACTGTCCATCACCAGGTAACTTTTGTACATCGCTAAGTAACTTTTGTACATCAGGTAACTTCTGCACATCATCAGGTAACTTCTGTACATCACCAGGTGGCTTTTGTACATCACTAGGTAACTTCTGTACATCACCAGGTAACTTTTGTACATCAGGTAACTTTTGTACATCAGGTGACTTTTGTACATCACCAGATAATTACTGTACATCACCAGGTAATTACTGTACATCACCAGGTAATTACTGTACATCGTCAGGTAACTTTTGTACACGTAAAAATACCCCCACTAATCCCAGTACACCAGTCCGGTATGAGACAGCCCTAGCATGTATTCAATATGGACAGTAAGTGTTAGCGCCGAAGTGGTGACATGTGAAGGTGTGTGGTACTTAGGGAGAATCACTTACTCACTCATTCACTCACCCACTCACTCACTCACTCACTCATTCACTCATTCACTCACCCACTCACTCATTCACTCACCCACTCACCCACTCACCCACTCACTCACTCACTCACTCATTCACTCACCCACTCACCCATTCACTCACCCACTCACTCACCCACTCACTCATTCACTCACCCACTCACTCATTCACTCACTCATTCACTCACTCACTCACTCCACTGCCCTGCCAGGTGGATGGGGATCAGGTAACCAGCCTCTTGAACATCACATCGGTTCGCGTGGAGGACGGCGGGATGTGGAGGTGTGAGGCGAGGAACAGGGCAGGCAGGGCGAGTCACGAGGGTAGGCTGGATGTCCGCGGTCCCCCTACTATAAGACCTATGAGGCCAGTCAGCGTGGTGGCAGGTAGAACGGCCACCTTTGACTGCGTCGTGGCCGGCTACCCCATCGACTCCATCTACTGGGAAAAGAACGGTGGGTAGACCTAATTCATCTACTTTCCAAATTCTACCCCACATCTTCTTACCCTTCTGTATTTACGTGATTCTGCCTTACTCTCTTTATTAACTCTTTCTTACTCTCCCTCAAAGACTACCTACTGGCAGAAGAACGTTGGGTAGACTGGCTTCATCTACCTAATATTTCTACTTTCCATATTCTACCTCATATATTCTTACCACTCTACACTTTATTTTTTCTCCCCTACTCTCTTTACTATCTTTCTTTCTTTATTGCTTTATATTCTCTCTCAATGACTCTACCAGGAGAAGGATGGTGGGTAGACTAGCTTAACCAAGAACTATCGTGTGTGGCGATGATGATGATGATGATGATGATGATGATGATGATGATGATGATGATGACTGTGATGTAGGCAGTGGTGGTGGTGATAAAGATAATGATGATGATGATGATGATGGTAAGGACAAGGATGGTGGTGATGATGATGATGATGACTGTGATATAGGCAGTGGTGGTGGTGATAAAGATGATGATGATGATGATGATGATGATGATGATGGTAACGATGATGATGTTGTAGGCATTGGTGATGAGGGTGATGATGATGATGAGGAGGTCAATGAGGATGATGATGATGATGATAAAGAGGAGGAGAAGGAGAAGGTCAGTGATGACGATGATAATGATAATGCTGATGATAGTGATGTTGATGATGCTGATAGTGATGATGATGATGATGATGATGATGATGCTGGTGGTGCTGATGATGATGCTATACGCTCAGGTGTGGTGTTACCTGTGTCGGCGCGTCAGGAGGTCCACGGCAACGGGACTCTGGAGGTAAAACAGGTGACCCGGGAAGCTGACGGAGGGGAGTACACCTGCGTGGCTACGGCAGGTGACATTACGGCGCGGGCACAGCTGATGGTGAACGTGATGGGTAGGTGTGTGTGTGTGTGTGTGTGTGTGTGTGTGTGTGTGTGTGTGTGTGTGTGTGTGTGTGTGTGTCTGTGGTAGGAGACGTCACGGCCAGGGTATTGTGTGTGTGTGTGTGTGTGTGTGTGTGTGTGTGTGTGTGTGTATGAGTGTCTGTGGTAGGAGACGTCACGGCCAGGGTATTTTGTGTGTGTGTGTGTGTGTGTGTGGAGAGAGAGAGAGAGAGACAGACAGACAGAGACAGAGAGACAGACAGACAAATAATTCCACCTCTCTATCTTTTATCTCTCAGTTCCTCCCAAGATAGACGAACGCCTCATCTCTCTCGGGTCTGCCTTTCCCGCCAAATCTCGGGCCCGTATCATGTGCGTAGCCGATAGGGGGGACCTGCCCCTCTCCTTCGCGTGGACGCATGACGGCAGGCCCATCTCCCCCGGACCCACCATCTCCATCAGGTAGGCTACATGGAGGCTTAGGTTAATTGGAGGTGTGATGATGATGATGATGATGATGATTATTATTATTACGGTATTATTATTATTATTATTATCATTATTATTATTATTGTTATTATTATTATTATTTCTTCTTCTTCTTCTTCTTATTATTATTATTACTACTACCACTACCACTACTACTACCACTAATACTACTACTACTACTACTATTACAATTATTATTATTGTTGTCATTATTATTATTATTATTATTACTTTTTTTATCGCCTGTCTTTAGCAAGGCGAGGCGATATAGTTTTTGTCGGTGTGTGTGTGTGTGTGTGTGTGTGTGTGTGTGTGTGTGTGTGTGTGTGTGTGTATGGTGATATGGTATATGATGTACGTAGTAGTAGTAAGACTAGTAGTAGTAGTAATAGTAGTAGTAGTAGTGGTAATAATAGCAACCCCAGCTTCATCTAAACATACACCCAGTCGACTACAGGCTAAAGACAGAGTGCCAACCATCCACTGTTCCCGCCAGGTCCCTAGATGAACAAACCAGTGTGTTGCTCTTCACGTCGCTACGAGAGGAGCACGCTGGCCGCTACACATGCACCGCCACCAACACCGTAGCCTCCGATGCCCAGACGGTGAACCTGATCGTGATGGGTAGGTGGTAGATGGAGTGGTAGATGCGGTGGTAGGTGGGGTGGTAGATGGTAGATGGGGTGGTAGGTGGGGTGGTAGATGGTAGATGAGTCGGTGGTAGATGGGGTGGTGGTAGATGGTAGATGGGATGGTGGTAGATGGTAGATGGGGTGGTGGTAGATGGTAGATGAGGTGGTAGATGGTAGATGGGGTGGTGGTAGATGGTAGATGGGGTGGTGGTAGATGGTAAGTGGAGTGGTAGGTGGGGTGGTGGTAGATGGGGTGGTGGTAGATGGTAGATGGGGTGGTAGGTGGAAGGTGGGGTGGTAGGTGGGGTGGTGGTAAATGGTAGGTGGGGGGATGGTAGGTGAAGTGGTAGATGGTAGATGGGGGTTGTGGTAGATGGTAGATGGGGTGGTGGTAGGTGGGGGATGGTAGGTGGGGGATGGTAGGTGGTAGATGGGGTGTTAGATGGTAGATGGGGTGGTAGGTGGAAGGTGGGGTGGTAGGTGGTAGATGGGGTGGTGCTCTTCTTCGTGACTAGCATACATTGGTCACCCCTTCCACTCACACTGCTAGTAATTTATTTTCTCTTTCTCTACACACCCACCCACACACACACACACACACACACACACACACACACACACACACACACACACACACACACACAGTCAATCCATCTATCTATCTATCTCTGTGTCTGTCCTTCCATCCATCCATCCATTCACCAATCTATCCATCTATCCATCTATCTATCTATCTCCGCAGTGGCCCCGTCGTGGAAGCAGGAGCCGCAGGACACATCGGTGGTGGTGGGGCGGGACCTGGTGTTGCCCTGCGCTGCTCACGGCTCTCCTGCCCCTACCATCTCCTGGCGCAGGGCACAAGGCGATGTACCAAGGCAATACCGTCCTGTTACTACCTTAGGGGACAACGTCAGGTAACTACTGCACTATACTCACTATACCCTCACTATACATCACCATCTCACAATACTCATCACCACCTCACTATATTCATCATTACCTCACTATATTCATCACTCTCACTATACTCATCACCACCTCACTATATTCATCATTACCTCACTATATTCATCACCACCTCACTATACTCATCACCATCTCATTATACTCATCACCACCTCACTATATTCATCATTACCTCACTATACTCCATCATCACCTCACTATACTCCATCATCACCTCACTATACTTCATCACCACCTCACTATACTCCATCACCACCTCACTATACTCCATCATCACCTCACTATACTTCATCACCACCTCACTATACTTCATCACCACTTCACTATATTCATCATTACCTCACTATACTCATCACCACCTCACCATACCTCATCACCACCTCACTATACTTCATCACCATGTCACTATACTCCATCACCACCTCACTATACTCGTTGGCTTTCTCAGGGTGGAGAGCAACCGCAGCCTGGTGGTGGTGGCAGTGAGGCGACACCAAGGAGGCGAATTTCTGTGTTCTGCCTCCAACGGCGTAGGACCCGACCTGTCCAAGTCTGTCACCGTTACTGTGAAAGGTACGGCCTCTCTCTCCCTCTCCCTCTCTCTCTCTCTCTCTCTCTCTCTCTCTCTCTCTCTCTCTCTCTCTTTCTCTCTCTCTTTCTCTGTTTTATCAAGAAGAACGACTTTACATGCTTTCAGCCTTTGTTTCTTTCTTCTTTGCACTCTACTAGAAACTCACATCGAAGTACTTTATATTCTTTGGACGGCTGAGTCGGCTGGTGTGGGCGCGGTGGTTGTGGCAGTGGGAGTGGGAAATAGGTGATTGATGTAGGGTAGATATTGATAATGCTAAGCTGAGAAATCACCAGGTGGAGTGGAAGTCGACCTTTGGGTTGAGGAAGCTCCCTAACACCTTTCCCTAAGCGAATTATTTTGCCTATCACACCTTACTGTCCTCCTCTGTCTTACACAAACCCTTCAGACATCGCCATACTCTGCTTTAAATTACACATAAAAGGATATTAACCAGCCATATCCAAAATAAATCGCTAAGGGAGAGGTGTTAGGGAGCTTCTTTGCCCTGGTGGCGTGGTTGGTAGAGGCACAGGTTGGAGCGCCAGGGATCGAGCCCAAGAGATGGCCAAGTATTTTTGTTCTGGGTTCGTATTCTCGTCGATTACAGAAGCTCCCTAACACCTCTTCCTTAGCGATTTATTTCTGGATATGGCTCATTGACATCCTTTTGTACGTTATTTATGTATAGTATGGCGATGTTGGAAGGATTTATGTAACACAGATGAGGACAATAAGGTGTAATAAACAAAATAAATCGCTTAGGAAAAGGTGTTAGCTTATTTAACTGATGGGAATGAAGGCTCTGGACTAATGGTAACCTAGCCTCGTCCCCCTAGTCTCGAAAACGGGCATAGTGAGATTTGGCAGACTTCAATTAACCTTATACTATATTTACGATCATTGCACAGTGCCGCCACAATTCGACACCAAGGAGGAGAATGTGACGGTGACGGCGGGACAGAAGGCGAGGCTGGTGTGTGAGGCCTGGGGTGACCTGCCTATCACTACCATCTGGACCACAGGCACACCACCACAGCGGGTAGGTGGAGGACAGCACTGCATAACCTACCACAACATCACTCACTTACCACAACATCAATCATTTGCCATAACATCACTCATTCATCACACCCACCACAGTGAGTATGTATAAAACAGCACTGCATAATTCACCACAGCAGCACCTCTCTACCACACCACCACAGCGGGTAGGTGGAGGACAGCACTGCATAACCTACCACAACATCACTCATCTACCACACTCCTTTACCACACCTACCACAAAGAGCATGTATATAACAGCACTGCATAACCTACCACAACATCACTCACTCACCACAACATCACTCATTCACCACACCCACCGCAGTGAGTATGTACAAAACAGCATTGCATATTTCACCACAGCAACACCCCATTGCCACACCACCACAAAAAGTATGCAGAGAACACCACCACATAAAACACCACATCACTGCCTTATGCCTCAACCACACCACCACAGCACCACATAACACACCACATCACTGCCTTATACCCCAACCACACCACCACAACACCACATAACACACCACATCACTGCCTTATACCCCAACCACAGCACCACATAACACACCACATCACTGCCTTATACCCCAACCACACCACCACAACACCACATAACACACCACATCACTGCCTTATACCCCAACCACACCACCACAACACCACATAACACACCACATCACTGCCTTATGCCTCAACCACACCACCACAACACCACAGCATCAAGCATCATCTGTAGCGTCCACCCGGGAGCCAAATTTAATCTCCTCACAAACCCCTGCACCCTGCTATGGAGTGAACCCTGGTCCAACCTTGCCGACGGTACTGGTTCGTGGCAGGGTGTACTTGCATTCCGGTACCTGTAGGACGGCCCTATAAAAGCTGTTACCTTACCTGTGGTCGATGGGTCTGCTCAGGATTAAGCATCAACAACTCCTCTTAATAAAATCTTGATAATTTTTTACGATATTCAGCACACGGGAGACTTTTTAGAAATAGAGAGGTGAGATATATCTGTAATTCACAACTGGAGAGGTGAGAGATATCTTTTATTGAGAGCTAGAGAGTGTAGAGAAAACTATAATGCACCTCTACACTAGATCTAGCTTAATACTAAATATAACCACACGGGAGCAGGAAGGGGACAGCGAAAACGGGGAACGTAGGATGAGGCAGGTATTCCGTTGGCTCCAATCACTAATTCGAACTTTCTCACTTTCTCGCTGCCTCCAAGCATTTCTATATAGATTTAGAGGACTTCCTATATAGAATTTAGTCCCTGGAGGCCTTATCTAGCTTCTGGAGTTAGTAAAGTCTCCCGTAAGTCAAAGAAAATGAAATTGAAGGTGTTTTGGTGTGTCTGCGTTGGATTCTAGGTGACCAGTGGACGCCTCACGATCAAGGAAACCATCTTGAACGCATCGTCTTCCACGCCGTCGCCTCCAGGTGCTCCACCAGGCACGGAGGACGCGGCACCAGCGGCTAGGGGCACGGAAGGCACGGCGGAGAAGGACGCCGAAGGGACAAAGGCGGCGTGGAACTCTGAAGGTGCGGGAGAGAAGGGCGGGGATGGCCTGAAGTCGGTGTTGTCACTTCCTACCAACACCCGCCACGAGTCCCGGACCTTCGCCTGCCACGCTGCCAACATTTACGGCAATGACACCAAAACCTTCCACCTGATCGTGCAAGGTGAGTGTTGGCAGTGGAGAGGATGGAGAGTAAGAGACTGATGAGAAAAGCGTGAGTGAGGTGGAGAGGGAGAGGAGGAGGCGGAGATCAAGGATGAGATGGAGGGATGACTTGAAGAGAAATTTGAGAGGGAAGTGTGATTTGGAGGGAGGACAGTCAAATGGCAGAGGACAGGGTGACATGGAGACGATTTGTTTGTAGCCACCCCTTACGGGATTAAGATGCCTGGCAATAGACAGATAAACAAATTAATAGATGTAGACAGACAGACAAACAGACATACAGACAGATAGATAGATAGACAGACAAATAGATAGACAGATAGATAGACAAATAGACAGACAGACAGACAGATAGATAGACAGAGACAGACAGACAGACATAGATAGATTGCTTTAATGTCCTGTATTTCAAAAGTTTTCGAGTCAATTCTCAATAGAAAAATTTTAAGGCATCTTTCCTATCACAACCTTCTTTCCGATCGTCAGTACGGGTTCCGTCAGGGACGCTCCACTGGCGATCTTCTCACCTACCATTCAGACTCCTGGTCATCCACCTTTCGGGCCTTTGGCGAAAGCTTTGCCATTGCACTTGACATCTCAAAGGCTTTCGATCGAGTCTGTCATAAATCTTTAATTTCCAAACTGCCCTCTTACGGTTTCTATCCTTCTATCTGTGCCTTCATTGCTAGCTTCCTTTCTGGTCGTTCTATAGCCGCTGTTGTAGACGGCCATCGTTCTTCTCCTAGATCTATCAACAGTGGTGTTCCTCAGGGCTCTGTCCTATCACCAACTCTCTTCCTTTTATTCATCAATGATCTTCTAAGCTGTACATCTAACCCTATCCACTTATACGCTGATGACTCCACCCTTCACCTTTCCATTCGGTTCCCGCAACGCCCATCTCAACAGTTACTTCAACAAACAAGGGATGAGGCTATGGCACACCTAATGTCTGACTTGGCTCGTATCTCTGACTGGGGTAAAAATAATATGGTTGTTTTTAATGCATCTAAGACTCAGTTCTTACACCTATCAACCCGACAAAATCTTCCACAGGTATACCCACTAATGTTTAATAATATTCAGCTTAATCCTGCATCATCCTTGAACATGCTTGGGGTTTCATTTACTCGGGACTTATCTTGGAAAGATCATATTACATCTCTTGTAAAATCTGCTTCCAAGAGATTGGGTGTGCTAAGCCGACTCCGCTCTTTCTTTACCCCTGCACAATTGTTGACTCTATACAGGGGTTTTATCCGCCCCTGTGTGGAGTACAACTCTCATGTGTGGGGAGGCTCCCCACATACAGCTCTTCTCAATAGGGTGAAGTCGAAGGCTTTTCGTCTCATTAACTCTCCTCCTCTTACTGACTCCCTTCAACCTCTGTCTCTTCGCCGCACTGTTGCATCTTTATCTCTTTTCTGTCGCTACTTTAATGGTCACTGCTCCTCTGAACTGTCTGCTTGCATTCCTCCACCTCTACGACGGGCGCGTAGCACCCGTCTGGCAGCAAACTCTCATCCCTTTTTTGTCCAACTCTCTAATCCAAGAGTTAACCGTTACTCCCAGTCTTTCATTTATGCAACAGGTCAGCTCTGGAACTGTCTCCCTCTGTCTGTATTTCCTGCTGCCTATGATCTCCAGTCTTTCAAACGCAGTGTGTCCAGGCATCTCAAAATGATCGGATCTCGAATTTGGCTCTCTATTGTATTTTGTTTTTCTCTTGGTGGGAACTGTTACTGCGGGCTCATGGCCTTTGGTTCCTTCTTCCTCACATAAAAAAAAAAAAAGACAGACACTTAAACAGACATATACATAGACAGACAGACAGACAGACAGACAGAGAGGCAGACAGAAAGAAAGATAGATAGATAGACAGACAGACAGACAGACAGACAGACATATAGACGGATAGACAAACAGATAGATAGAATTCTTAGTTAGTTAGAAATAAGTAGCAAAGATATTCCTGAGTATTAATTCCTGTGTTACCTGTAATCAGAAGTGCCAGGTGTACCCGGGACGCCTCGCGTGGTGGGCAGTGGGTCCCGTGCCGTCAATCTCACCTGGGCGGCCCCGCAACACGACGGCAACTCCCCCGTCACCGTCTACCGCATCCTTATCATCAACAGCACAGGTGAGAGACGGGGGGGGGGGCTCAGGTGAAGGGTTAATGAAGGTAGAGCAGGTGAGATGAGTAAAGGAAGAGTGAAGGTGAGATGAGAAATTGATTACGGGAGAGCACAGGTGAGATGATAAAGGTAAGATACAGGTGAGGTGAGTTAATTAAGGGGGAGCAAAGGTGAGATAAGGGAGGGCTCAGGTGAGGGGTTAATTAAGATAGAGCAGGTGAGATGAGTTAAGGAGTTCAGGTGAGATGAGTTAATTAAGGTAGAACACAGGTGAGATGAGTCAAGGTAGAACACAGGTGAGATGAGTAAAGGTAAGATACAGGTGAGATGAGTAAAGGCAGAAGGCGAGGTGAGTTAAGGCAGAACACAGGTGAGATGAGAACAATAACTCTTTGAAGGCAGAACATCAATAACAAGAGCAGAACAGGTTACGTAAGAACAGGAAACTCACTCCAAAAGGACTTACACGAATTGCAATATGATTTTCGCCATCACGATTTTCATATAACGATGTCTGATATTACGGAATTCCTATATAACGAACTTCAGTATAAGGCTTTGTAAATATTGCGAATTTTGATGTATGTTGAAGGGAGTTATGTGTGGATGGATGGATGTTTAAGCTTACGTGTGGATGGTTGGATGGATGGATGGATGGAAGGATGGATGGATGGATGGATGAATAATTGTTGAAGTGAGTTATATGTGGATGGATGGATGGATGGATGAATGAATGTTGAAGTGAGTTATGTGTGGATGGATGGATGGATGGATGGAAAGATGGATGGATATTAAGCGTGTTACTTGCTGAGGGATGGATGGATAGATGGATAGACGTCAAAATAACTGTCCTCTCCTTTCCTCCACCAGATTCGTGGGTGGGTGTGGGTGGGGTGCGGTCAGTGGAAGTGGGGACAACGTGGGCAGGTGTGTCTGACCTCGCCCCCGCCCACGTCTACCTGGTGAGGGTGGTGGCCGTGAACTCCGTAGGCACCTCCCCGCCCAGTCAGGAGGTCAGAGTCTCCACCGCCCACGAGCCCCCCACCCTCCCGCCCACGCATGTCAGGGTGGTGGCGACTTCTTCAACCAGCTTAAGGGTGACATGGCAGGTAAGTATATCTGAATTATGTGGTATACTCCCTGTACTTGGCCTAGGTGCAAGCGACCACCATCCACTCACTTGATGTAGTGCTGCCTACTTCTTCCTTCATATACTCCTGTTACATGGCCTGGTGGAAGATGCAAGCGACCACCATCCACTCACTTCATGTAGTGCTGCCTATTTCTTCCATCACCTTTGTCAGTCATATTCTGTGTCTGCCCTTCTCTCCATTTCTGTGTCTGTCCTTCTCTCTTCTCACCTCTCCCATCCTTTCTGTTACTTTTTATTGCTCTTCTTTCCAATTCAGGTGGCTCTACACTGAGTGACAAGCCAAATTGTTTCCTGTACCCCTGGAAACCATTTACAACGCTGGGTGGTAACCATATAACCAACTTATGGCGCCTGGTGGTTTAGTGGGTAATTGGGGCGCTCGAATAGGTTTGAGCCTGTGTAGGTTTATATCCAAGGAGTGGTTGAGGTTTACTGCTTTCGTAATGTCACACAGAGATGAGTGAGGCTGGCCATTATCATCTCAAATATCAGGACCGACTTGCCTAGCCCCAGGTTCCTATGCTCCTCATGGGGAAACACGGGATTAGATGATGAGGCTTTAGCCGTAGACGTATTATGTATTAAATATTATGTCTTATGCATTAAACATCTGATGGAGGGTAACGTTACTGTGCCAGGCCCCTGATGGCTCCACTCAGCAGCAGCAGCAGCAGCAACAGGTCTCAGGATTGGGCTACTACGTGGGATACAAGGTGGCGAATTCCTCTGAACCTTTCCGCTACCACAACCTCGAGCCCTCATCCACCGCCATCTACCGACCAGAAGCCACACTACAGGACCTCCGCAAGTTCACCTCTTACCGCATCACCGTCCAGGCCTTCAACACGGCAGGTGCGGGGCCCAGGACCCCCCCTGTCACAGCCACCACGGAGGAGGATGGTGAGTGGCGACACATGATATGCATTGTCATTATTATCATTATTATTATCGTCATTATCATTACCATTATTATCATAGAAAATATTATCATTATCATCAGCGTAATCGTGGTCAGTATTATCATTACCATCATCGCCATCATTATTAATAACATTATGATCATTATGTCAATTCTGTTCACACACACACACACACACACACACACACACACACACACACACACACACACACACACACACACACACACACACACACACACACACACACAGGTAGCTAAATAGACAGACTGACAGCAAGACAGATAAGAGCGTAACTGGCCACGAATGCATTTCCACTTTCCGCTGTCTGCACGTCCTCGCTCTCCCTCTCCAGTGCCCAGTGAACCACCTGCTGAGATCCAGTGTAGCAGCCTCTCCTCCACCTCCCTGCTGGTCAGGTGGTCGCCCCCTCCACCTGCCGCCATCCACGGCCTCCTACAGGGGTACAAAGTCACCTACAGACCCGTCCACCCCACGCGTTTCTTCCGTAAGTATCCCTACTAATTTGTCTATCTATCTCTCTATCTATTGCCTGACGCCTTAATCCCGTAAGGGGTGGCCACAAACAAATCGCCTCCATGTCGCTCTCCCCCGCCATTTCACCGCCCTGCTCCCAGCTCACACCCCCCTCTCTCATATACCTCTCCACTCCATCCCTCCATCTCATCCTCGGCCTCCCCCTCCCTATCAATTATTTGTATCTCTGTTAATTTGTATACCCCAATTATGCATAAAAAGTTACCCCAATATTTCTAAGCCATATTGTCTTCTGCCCTTCCATAGTTCTCCTTCCATATTGCCAACACATATTGCCAACACATACTGCCAACACATACCCTTGCTGTGTGCCTTATATTGCCAACACATACTCTTGCTGTGTCCTTCATATTGCCAACACATACTGCCAACACATACTCTTGCTGTGTGCCTCATATTGCCAACACATACTCTTGCTGTGTGCTTCATATTGCCAACACATACTGCCAACACATACCCTTGCTGTGTGCTTCATATTGCCAACACATACTGCCAACACATACCCTTGCTGTGTGCTTCAAATTGCCAACACATATTGCCAACACGTACTGCCGAGACATACTCTTGCTGTGTCCTTCATATTGCCAACACATACTGCCAACACATACCCTTACTGTGTGCTTCATATTGCCAACACATACTGCCAACACATACTCTTGCTGTGTCCTTCATATTGCCAACACATATTGCCAACACATACCCTTGCTGTGTGCTTCATATTGCCAACACATATTGCCAACACACTCTTTCACATACTCTTGCTGTGTGTTTCATATTGCCAACACATATTGCCAACTCATACTCTTGCCGTGTGCTACATATTGCCAACACATATTTCACACATATTGCCAACACATACTCTTGCTGTGTCCTTCATATTGCCAACACATACTCTTGCTGTGTCCTTCATATTGCCAACACATATTGCCAACACATACTCTTGCTGTGTGCCTTATATTGCCAACACATATTGCCAACACATACCCTTGCTGTGTGCTTCATATTGCCAACACATATTGCCAACACATACTCTTGCTGTGTGCCTCATATTGCCAACACATATTGCCAAC
>NC_136954.1:3322451-3329951 GCF_032717465.1 Coenobita brevimanus
AATTATAAGGTATTTAAGGCTGGTATTGAGGTATTTATGGCTAGTATTGAGGTATTTATGGCTGGTATTGAGGTATCTATGGCTGGTATTATGTGGTATTTATGACTGGTATTATGTGGTATTTATGGCTGGTATTATGTGGTATTTATGGCTGGTATTGAGGTATTTATGGCTGGTATTATGTGGTATTTATGGCTGGTATTGAGGTATTTGTGGCTGGTATTATGTGGTATTTATGGCTGGTATTATGTGGTATTTATGGCTGGTATTATGTGGTATTTATGGCTGGTATTATGTGGTATTTATGGCTGATATTATGTGGTATTTATGGCTGGTATTATGTGGTATTTATGGCTGGTATTATGTGGTATTTATGGCTGGTATTATGTGGTATTTATGGCTAGTATTGAGATATTTGTGGCTGGTATTGAGGTATTTATGGCTGGTATTGAGGTACTTATGGCTAGTATTGAGGTATTTATGGCTGGTATTATGTGGTATTTATGGCTGGTATTATGTGGTATTTATGGCTGGTATTATGTGGTATTTATGGCTGGTATTGAGGTATTTCTGGCTGGTATTGAGGTGTTTATGGCTGGTATTGAGGTATTTATGGCTGGTATTATGTGGTATTTATGGCTGGTATTATGAGGTATTTATGGCTGGTATTATGAGGTATTTATGGCTGGTATTATGTGGTATTTATGGCTGCTGTTATGAGGTATTTATGGCTGGTAGTATGTGGTATTTATGGCTGGTATTATTTGGTATTTGTGGCTGGTATTGAGGTATTTGTGGCTGGTATTAAGGTATTTATGGCTAGTATTGAGGTATTTATGGCTGTTATTATTTGGTATTTATGGGTGGTATTAAGGTATTTATGGCTGGTATTATGTGGTATTTATGGCCGGTATTATGTGGTATTTATGGCTGGTATTAAGGTATTTATGGCTGGTATTATGTGGTTTTTATGGCTGGTATTAAGGTATTTATGGCTGGTATAATGTGGTATTTATGGCTGGTATTATGTGGTATTTATGGCTGGTATTAAGGTATTTATAGCTAGTATTGAGGTATTTATGGCTGGTATTATGTGGTATTTATGGCTGGTATTATGTGGTATTTATGGCTGGTATGTGGTATTTATGGCTGGTATGTGGTATTTATGGCTGGTATTATGTGGTAATTATGGCTGGTATTATGTGGTATTTATGGCTGGTATTATGTGGTATTTATGGCTGGTATTGAGGTATTTATGGCTGGTATTATGTGGTATTTATGGCTGGTATTGAGGTATTTATGGCTGGAATTATGTGGTATTTATGGCTGGTATGTGGTATTTATGGCTGGTATTGAGGTATTTATGGCTGGTATTGAGGTATTTATGGCTGGTATTATGTGGTATTTATGGCTGGTATTATGTGGTATTTATGGCTGGTATTATATGGTATTTATGGCTGGTATTATGTGGTATTTATGGCTGGTATTATGTGGTATTTATGGCTGGTATTATGTGGTATTTATGGCTGGTATTATGTGGTATTTATGGCTGGTATTATGTGGTATTTATGGCTGGTATTATGTGGTATTTATGACTGGTATTAAGGTATTTATGGCTAGTATTGAGGTTTATGGCTAGCATTATGTGGTATTTATGGCTGGTATTATGTGGTATTTATGGCTGGAATATATAGTAGGTAGATATACCAGGTGTAATTGGTATTTTTCCCTTCAGTGCCTCCGTCGCCTCCGCTGGTGTATGTGTCTGACGTCACTGCCTCCACCCTTACCGTGAAGTGGCGATCCTCGAGTGACGGAGGCGCCCCTATACTGGGTGAGTCCCTTATACCACACCACCACTGCCTTATACCACACCACCACTGCCTTATACCACACTGCCTTATACCACACCACCACTGCCTTATACCACACTGCCTTATACCACACCACCACTGCCTTATACCACACTGCCTTATACCACACCACCACTGCCTTATACCACACCACCACTGTCTTATACCACACTGCCTTATACCACACCACCACTGCCTTATACCACACCACCACTGCCTTATACCACACTGCCTTATACCACACTGCCTTATGCCTTATACCACACCACCACTGCCTTATACCACACCACCACTTCCTTACACCACACTGCCTTATACCACACCACCACTGCCTTATACCACACTGCCTTATACCACACCCCCACTGCCTTATACCACACCCCCACTGCCTTATACCACACCACCACTGCCTTATACCACACCACCACTGCCTTATACCACACTGCCTTATACCACACCACCACTGCCTTATACCACACCACCACTGCCTTATACCACACTGCCTTATACCACACTGCCTTATGCCTTATACCACACCACCACTGCCTTATACCACACCACCACTTCCTTACACCACACTGCCTTATACCACACCACCACTGCCTTATACCACACTGCCTTATACCACACCACCACTGCCTTATACCACACCACCACTGCCTTATACCACACTGCCTTATACCACACTGCCTTATGCCTTATACCACACCACCACTGCCTTATACCACACCACCACTTCCTTACACCACACTGCCTTATACCACACCACCACTGCCTTATACCACACTGCCTTATACCACACCCCCACTGCCTTATACCACACCCCCACTGCCTTATACCACACCACCACTGCCTTATACCACACCACCACTGCCTTATACCACACTGCCTTATACCACACCACCACTGCCTTATACCACACCACCATTGCCTTATACCACACTGCCTTATACCACACCACCACTGCCTTATACCACACCACCACTGCCTTATACCACACTCCCTTATACCACACCACCACTGCCTTATACCACACTGCCTTATACCACACCACCACTGCCTTATACCGCACCACACCACCACATCCTTATACCACACTGCCTTATACCACACCACCACTGCCTGATACCGCACCACACCACCACATCCTTATACCACACTGCCTTATACCACACCACCACTGCCTTATACCACACCACCACTTCCTTATACCACACTGCCTTATACCACACCACCACATCCTTATACCACAGCTGCCTTATACCACACCACCACTGCCTTAAACCACACTGCCTTATACCACACCACCACTTCCTTATACCACACTGCCTTATACCACACCACCACTGCCTTATACCACACTGCCTTATACCACACCACCACTGCCTTATACCACACCACCACTGCCTTATACCACACTGCCTTATACCACACCACCACTGCCTTATACCAGACTGCCTTATACCACACCACCACTGCCTTATACCACACTGCCTTATACCACACCACCACTGCCTTATACCACACTGCCTTATACCACACCACCACTGCCTTATACCACACTTCCTTATACCACACCACCACTGCCTTATACCACACTGCCTTATACCACACCACCACTGCCTTATACCACACTGCCTTATACCACACCACCACTGCCTTATACCACACTGCCTTATACCACACCACCACTTCCTTATACCACACCACCACTGCCTTATACCGCACCACACCACCACATCCTTATACCACACTGCCTTATACCACACCACCACTTCCTTATACCACACTGCCTTATACCACACCACCACATCCTTATAACATACTGCCTTATACCACACCACCACTTCCTTATACTACACTGCCTTATACCACACCACAACTACCTTATACCACACTACCACTGCCTTATACCACACTGCCTTATACCACACCACCACTGCCTTATACCACACTGCCTTATACCACACCACCACTGCCTTATTCCACACTGCCTTATACCACACCACCACTGCCTTATACCACACCACCACTGCCTTATACCACACCACCACTGCCTTATACCACACTGCCTTATACCACACCACCACTGCCTTATACCACACTGCCTTATACCACACCACCACTGCCTGATACCACACCACCACTGCCTGATACCACACCACCACTTCCTGATACCACACCACCACTACCTGATACCACACCACCACTGCCTTATACCACACCACCACTGCCTGATACCACACCACCACTTCCTTATACCACACCACCACTGCCTTATACCACACCACCACTGCCTTACACCACACCACCACTGCTTTATACCACACCACCACTGCCTTATACCACACCACCACTGCCTTATACCACACCACCACTGCCTTATACCACACCACCACTGCCTTATACCACACCACCACTGCCTTATACCACACCACCACTGCCTTACACCACACCACCACTGCTTTATACCACACTGCCTTATACCACACCACCACTGCCTTATACCACACCACCACTGCCTTATATCACACCACCACTGCCTTATACCACACTGCCTTATACCACACCACCACTGCCTTATTCCACACCACCACTGCCTTATACCACACTGCCTTATACCACACCACCACTGCCTTATTCCACACTGCCTTATACCACACCACCACTGCCTTATACCACACCACCACTACCTTATACCACACTGCCTGATACCACACCACCACTGCCTCATACCACACCACCACTGCCTGATACCACACCACCACTACCTGATACCACACCACCACTGCCTTATACCACACCACCACTGCCTGATACCACACCACCACTTCCTTATACCACACCACCACTGCCTTATACCACACCACCACTGCCTTACACCACACCACCACTGCTTTATACCACACTGCCTTATACCACACCATCACTGCCTTATTCCACACTGCCTTATACCACACCACCACTGCCTTATTCCACACTGCCTTATACCACACCACCACTGCCTTATACCACACCACCACTGCCTTACACGACACCACCACTGCTTTATACCACACTGCCTTATACCACACCACCACAGCCTTATACCACACCACCACTGCCTTATATCACACCACCACTGCCTTATACCACACTGCCTTATACCACACCACCACTGCCTTATTCCACACCATCACTGCCTTATACCACACCACCACTGCCTTATACCACACTGCCTTATACCACACTACCACTGCCTTATACCACACTGCCTTATACCACACCACCACTGCCTTATACCACACCACCACTGTCTTATACCACACTGCCTTATACCACACCACCACTGCCTTATACCACACCACCACTGCCTTATACCACACCACCACTGCCTTATTCCACACTGCCTTATACCACACCACCACTGCCTTATTCCACACTGCCTTATACCACACCACCACTGCCTTATACCACACCACCACTGCCTTATACCACACCACCACTGCCTTACACCACACCACCACTGCTTTATACCACACTGCCTTATACCACACCACCACTGCCTTATACCACACCACCACTGCCTTATATCACACCACCACTGCCTTATACCACACTGCCTTATACCACACCACCACTGCCTTATTCCACACCACCACTGCCTTATACCACACTGCCTTATACCACACCACCACTGCCTTATTCCACACTGCCTTATACCACACCACCACTGCCTTATACCACACCACCACTGCCTTATACCACACCACCACTACCTTATACCACACTGCCTGATACCACACCACCACTGCCTCATACCACACCACCACTGCCTGATACCACACCACCACTACCTGATACCACACCACCACTGCCTTATACCACACCACCACTGCCTGATACCACACCACCACTTCCTTATACCACACCACCACTGCCTTATACCACACCACCACTGCCTTACACCACACCACCACTGCTTTATACCACACTGCCTTATACCACACCACCACTGCCTTATTCCACACTGCCTTATACCACACCACCACTGCCTTATTCCACACTGCCTTATACCACACCACCACTGCCTTATACCACACCACCACTGCCTTACACCACACCACCACTGCTTTATACCACACTGCCTTATACCACACCACCACTGCCTTATACCACACCACCACTGCCTTATATCACACCACCACTGCCTTATACCACACTGCCTTATACCACACCACCACTGCCTTATTCCACACCATCACTGCCTTATACCACACTGCCTTATACCACACCACCACTGCCTTATACCACACTGCCTTATACCACACCACCACTGCCTTATACCACACTGCCTTATACCACACCACCACTGCCTTATACCACACTGCCTTATACCACACCACCACTGCCTTATACCACACTGCCTTATACCACACCACCACTGCCTTATACCACACTGCCTTATACCACACCACCACTGCCTTATACCACACCACCACTGCCTTATACCACACCACCACTGCCTTATACCACACTGCCTTATACCACACCACCACTGCCTTATACCACACCACACCACCACTGCCTTATACCACACTGCCTTATACCACACACCACTGCCTTATACCACACTGCCTTATACCACACCACCACTGCCTTATACCACACTGCCTTATACTACACCACCACTGCCTTATACCACACTGCCTTATACCACACTGCCTTATACCACACTGCCTTATACCACACCACCACTGCCTTATACCACACTGCCTTATACCACACCACCACTGCCTTATACCACACCACCACTACCTTATACCACACTGCCTTATACCACACCACCACTGCCTTGTACCACACTGCCGTATACCACACCACCACTGCCTTATACCACACTGCCTTATACCACACCACCACTGCCTTATACCACAACATCATTCTTCCTTACTACCCTACCATTCATCCTTCCCTACCATTCCCTCACTTCCCTCTCTATCCCCCGAAAGGATGATGGTGGACTGCAGGGGAGGGGCAACTTAAACCTGTAGTCCACTGGGTTTGCATTCATAGGAGCCTGAGGTTATTACTGCTGCTACTACTACTACTACTACTACTACTACCACTACCACTACTACTACAGTACTACTACCACTACTACTACTACTACTACTACTACTGTTACTTCTACTGCTACTACTATTACTATTATTTCTACCACTACTACTAATACTACTACTACTGCTGCTAATACTACTACCATTACTACTGCTACTATTACAACTACAACTATTACTACTACTGCTATCACCACCACTACTACTACCACCACCACACCACCACCACCATCACCATCATCCCTCTCTTCCCCTCTCCCTCTCTCCCCCCTCTCAAATCCACCTCTCCTCCAGGCTACTACCTCCACGAGAAGAGGGAGTTCGGAGAGTGGCGTCGGGTGGAGGTTCCTGAGGGTGCGCACTCCTATACTCTTACGGGGCTGCAGTGCGGGACAAGATACCAGGTTTTTGTTACGTCCCACAACCACGTCGGTATATCCCAGCCCAGCGACCCCATCCCCACCAAAACCCTGGGCAGCGGTGAGACGGATAGATAGATAGATAGATGGATGGATGGATAGATAGATGGGTGGATAGGTGGATGGGTG
>NC_136954.1:3339951-3357451 GCF_032717465.1 Coenobita brevimanus
TTATCAGAGCTTACACGGTACTCTCCTATCACCACCCTGACAGTCCTCTCGCTATCTGCTTCCTTATCTTTGCTAAAACAGTACAGATTTATAGCTATTTTTAACGAGACTTCCATATTCCGCTCGTCTTGACGCTGATATATTGTTGTCCACTCTACCAACACTACCAACACCTCACCCCTCCACTACCAACGCTAGAAGCACCCACCCACCCACCCTGCCACCCATCCCATACATCCACATCGTTATCAAGGCCAACACAGTCCTCTATCGCCTTTGACAAACCTTCCACTCACGTACTTGCATCTTTTCCACTCTCCTTTTGTTGTTTTTGCCCACACTGCCAACACCCCACCCACCCGCCCACCCTAACACCCACATCCTGCACCTGCTTGCAAACAGTAACCTGCAACCTGCATGTGGACCAAGACAAGGATTATTTTTGTATTTATTTTGCCTTTCCTTCTTACGTTCATCTTCTGTAAAGGGGCGATGACTTCTCTACCCGGCTGGTTGATTGGCTGGATGACTGGCCACCAATCTGATTAGGTCTGTAGCCGGCTGACTGGCTAATTGGCTGGCTGGCTCAAGGCACGAACTACACTGAAGGCGGCCACTTTTCCAGGCGTGCCCTCCCCGCCCCGCCCCGCCGCCCCCTCCGACTACACCTGCGAGATGGCCAGCAAGACCACCAAGAGCAAGGCCGCTTCAAGGACCCCCTCTGCTCAGGACAAAGGTGAGGCTCGTTCTGCCATTTTTCTGCCCGACAAGGAGAGTATGTTTTTACCCCTGTTTGTTGGTTTGTCTGTCTGTCTGTTAGCAGGATAACTCAAAAACTAAAAGAGATATTTGGACCAAAGTTGGTGGGTAGATAGCCCATATCCCAGGGAACACTCGATTAACATTTGGCACCGATCCTGATAGTATTACAGATTCTGGATCCGGAAAACACTTATTGTGAAACCCTAATCAGTGATGAGAAAACCTAACCTATTATGAAGAGTGGTTTGGAAATTACGTTGGCCTTGTCGGAGAGAAGCGCTCCACTGAGTGCCCCTCTAGTTTTTTTTCCTTTTTATGCTTCAAGATTGGCAGTCTGTGGCTGTGTACAATGACTGTGTTCTGTGACACTGCTATAAATGACTATTGTGACTATGTACTCTAACTGTACTATCACTGTGTACTACGATTAACTGTGTACTGTGACAGTGTATTAGGACTGTGTACTGTGACTGTATACTGTGACTTTGTGCTATGAATGACTATTGTGACTATGTACTCTGACTGTACTATGACTATGTACTATGAGAGACTGTGTACTGTGTGTGTGTACTGTGACTACCTGTACTGTGACTGACACTGTACAATGACTGTGTACAACGACTGCTTATTATGACTCGCTTTACTTTGACTGACTTTGTACTACTGTGTGCTCTGACTGTGCACTCTGACTGTGGACTTTAACCATCTGTGCATTTTGGCCGTGCACTCCATCTGGCCGTGACGATAATTGATGCATGCTAAATGGATTCCTGTAGTGCCACTCTGACTGACCGTGCACTCTGACTGACCGTGCACTCTGACTGACCGTGCACTCTGACTGACCGTGCACTCTAACTGACCGTGCACTCTAACCGACCGTGCACTCTGACTGACCGTGCACTCTAACCGACCGTGCACTCTGGATATCCGTGCACTCTGGATATCCGTGCACTCTGGATATCCGTGCACTCTGGATATCCGTGCACTCTGGATATCCGTGCACTCTGGATGACCATGCATTTTGACTGACTGTGCACTCTGGATATCCGTGCACTCTGGATGACCGTGCACTCTGGATGACCGTGCATTCTGACTGACCGTGCACTCTGGATGACCGTGCATTCTGACTGACCGTGCACTCTGAATGTGATTTTGCTAGAGCACTTCAACTATAGACTCACGACTGTGCACTGTGGCTTCCCGTGCACTGCGCCTTCCCGTGCACAGCGCCTTCCCGTGCACAGCGCCTTCCCGTGCACTGTGGCTAATCGTGCCCTGTCTGCAGGTGTGGGTAACAAGGAGGCCAGTGGGTCATCGGTCACTTCGGTCAGCAGCAACCACGAGGAGTTAGTCCGCGCCTACCACGCCCACACCAGGACCAGAGACACGCCCACCACGCCAGACTCGGGGCGGCGGAACAGATGTGGTGAGTCGCCATCTCCGCTAGTAACCAAGGAGACGCGTGCCTCCCTCATAATTAGGGCCTTTCGTCTGTTAAAGAAGCTCCCTAACACCTCTTCCGTAGCGATTTGTTTTTAGATATGGGGTAAGTCTCCATCTGTACTAGTAACCAAGGAGACTTGTTCCTCGCTCATAACTAAGGCCTTTCGTCTGTCAAAGAAGCTTCCTAACACCTCTTCTTTAGCGATTTATTTTTGGATGTGGTGTAAGTCTCCATCTTTACTAGTAACCAAGGAGACTCGTTCCTGCCTCATAACTAAGGCCTTTCGTCTGTTAAAGAAGCTCCCTAACACCTTTTCCGTAGCGATTTATTTTTGGATATGGGTTGTTATGTATTTGTCTATCTGTCTATCTATTGCCAGACTCCTTAATCCCGTGAGGGGTGGCCACAAACAAATCGCCTCCATGTCGCCCTGTCCCACGCCATTTCACTGCCCTGCTCCCAGCTCACACACCCCTCTCTCATATACCTCTCCACTCCATCCCTCCATCTCATCCTCGGCCTCCCCCTCCCTCTCCCCCCCTCCACCTCACTCACATACACTCTCCTCGTCAGTCTCTCACTCTCCATCCTCTCTCTGACATCATACTTTGCATAAACTTCTTACAAAAGGGTATTAACCAGCCATATAGGAAAAATAAATCGCAAAAGAAGAGATGTTAAGGACAAGAATACAAGTCTAGGAGTAAAGGATAGGGGAAGTTATTAAGGCTCTCCCCCACCCACCACACCCCCATTCTCCCCCACTACACCCTCACTCTCCCCCACCCACCACACCCTAATCCACCCCCACCCATCACCACACCCTCATTCTCCCCCACCCACCACCACACCCTCACTCTCCCCTCCCCCACCCACCACACCCTCACCCTCTCACCCAGACAAGAATAAGAGTAAGAATCCAATTTTCCATCGGAATAAGACAAGGATAGAGGATGCTGTAGAGCTGCCCGCCCCCAACAGGTCAGCTCTGGAACTGTCTCCCTCTGTCTGTATTTCCTACTTCCTATGACCTCCAGTCTTTCAAACGCAGTGTGTCCAGGCATCTCGAATGAACGGATCTTGAATTTGGCTCTCTTTTGTATTGTTTTTTTTTTTTTTTTCTTGGAAGGAACGGTTTGCGGGCTCAGCCTTTGGTTCCTTCTTCCTCGCATACAAAAAACCTTCATCCCGCCCCCCAGGTGTGGCGACGAGTAGCGAGGTGACTACGGAATCAGACACGACAGGTGAACCGGAACTTGTGTCCTTCGGCGCTGCCTTGAGTAACAGCCGAGTGCTTCGCGTCCCGGCCCTCTTCAAGCCAGGTAAAAGGCTAGACTAAGGTGCCAATCACGAAGAAGTGCTATACGCACTAGACTAGGGTGCTATCACGAAGAAGTGCTATACGCGCTAGACTAGGGTGCCAATCACGAAGAAGTGCTATACGCGCTAGACTAGGGTGCTATCACGAAGAAGTGCTATACGCGCTAGACTAGGGTGCTATCACGAAGAAGTGCTATACGCGCTCGACAAGGGTGCTAATCACGAAGAAGTGCTATACACGCTAGACTAGGGTGCTAATCACGAAGAAGTGCTATACACGCTAGACTAGGGTGCTAATCACGAAGAAGTGCTATATACTCTTTTTGCCTTAACTTGGATTAAAATTTTGCCTAACTTAACTTAATTGAATCTAATCTAACTTGTCCTCCCCTGCCGTGCCCTGCCCTGTCCTGCCCTGCCGTGTCCTATCCTTCCTTGCCATGCCCTGCCGTGCCCTGCCCTGCCGTGTCCTGTCCTACCCTTTCATTCCCTGCCGTACCCTGCCCTGCCCTGCCGTGCCCTGCCCTGCCGTGTCCTTGGCGGTGGCAGACGGGGACTACCAGACAGTGGCTGACATGGTTGGCGGAGGCAGATCGAGAACGGAGTCAACCACGAGCCACGAGGAGAGCTCGGACGAGGCCAAGGGCGGCGCGACCACCAAGGGCACCACCAGCGGGAGCCAGAGACGCACCCGGGGGCAGGAGCACCCCCCGCAGCGCCCGAGCCACCGACCCTCCCGCGGCGACCCTGACTACAGTTACGCCCGGCCCGTCAAGAGGCAGGCACAGGCACCGGCACCACCCACACTGTCATCCACTGAGAGCAACAGGTGAGGCAGGCACACCCACTGACAACAACAGTGAGGCAGGCACACCCACTGACGACATAGGTGAGGCAGACACATCCACTGACGACATAGGTGAGGCAGGCACACCCACTGACAGCAACAGTGAGGCAGGCACACCCACTGACAGCAACAGTGAGGCAGGCACACCCACTGACAGCAGCGGTCAGGCAGGCACACCCACTGACAACAACAGTGAGGCAGGCACACCCACTGACAACAACAGTGAGGCAGGCACACCCACTGACAGCAACAGTGAGGCAGGCACACCCACTGACAGCAACAGTGAGGCAGGCACACCCACTGACAGCAGCGGTCAGGCAGGCACACCCACTGACAGCAGCGGTCAGGCAGGCACACCCACTGACAGCAGCGGTCAGGCAGGCACACCCACTGACAGCAATGGTGAGGCAGGCACACCCACTGACAGCAACAGTGAGGCAGGCACACCCACTGACAGCAACAGTGAGGCAGGCACACCCACTGACAGCAACAGTGAGGCAGACACACCCACTGACAGCATAGGTGAGGCAGGCACATCCACTGACAGCAACAGTGAGGCAGACACACCCACTGACAGCATAGGTGAGGCAGGCACACCCACTGACAACAACAGTGAGGCAGACACACCCACTGACAGCATAGGTGAGGCAGGCACACCCACTGACAACAACAGTGAGGCAGGCACACCCACTGACAGCATAGGTGAGGCAGGCACACCTACTGACAGCAACAGTGAGGCAGGCACACCTACTGACAGCAATAGGTGAGGCAGGTGTCAGGTGTGTGGTGTCAGGTATGTGGAGTCAGATGTGTAGTGTCATGTGTGTGGTGTCAGGTGTGTGGTGTCAGGTGTATGGTTTCAGGTGTACTGTCAGGTGTGGTGTCAGGTGTGTGGTGTCAGGTGTGTGGTGTCAGGTATGTGGAGTCAGGTGTGTAGTGTCAGGTGTGTAGTGTCAGGTGTGTGGTGTCAGGTGTATGGTTTCAGGTGTATTGTCAGGTGTGGTGTCAGGTACGTGATGTCAGGTGTGTGGTGTCAGGTGTGTGGTGTAGGTGTATGGCGTCAGGTGTGTGGTGTCAGGTGTGTGGTGTCAGGTGTGTAGTGTCAGGTGTGTGGTGTCAGATGGATGGTGTCAAGTGTGTGGTGTCAGGTGTGTGGTGTCAGGTGTGTGGTGTCAGGTGTATGGTGTCAGGTGTGTAGGGTCAGGTGTGTGGTGTCAGGTGTGTGGTGTCAGGTGTGTGGTGTCAGGTGTGTGGTGTCAGGTGTCTGGTGTCAGGTGTATGGTGTCAGGTGTGTGGTGTCAGGTGTGTAGTGTCAGGTGTGTGGTGTCAGGTGTCTGGTGTCAGGTGTATGGTGTCAGGTGTATGGTGTCAGGTGTATGGTGTCAGATGTGTGGTGTCAGGTGTGTGGTGTCAGGTGTGTGGTGTCAGGTGTGTAGTGTCAGGTGTGTGGTGTCAGGTGTCTGGTGTCAGGTGTCTGGTGTCAGGTGTATGGTGTCAGGTGTATGGTGTCAGGTGTGTGGTGTCAGGTGTGTAGTGTCAGGTGTGTGGTGTCAGGTGTGTGGTGTCAGGTGTGTGGTGTCAGGTGTGTGGTGTCAGGTGTATGGTGTCAGGTGTATGGTGTCAGGTGTGTAGTGTCAGGTGTGGGGTGTCAGGTGTGTGGTGTCAGGTGTGTAGTGTCAGGTGTGTGGTGTCAGATGGATGGTGTCAAGTGTGTGGTGTCAGATGTGTAGTGTCAGGTGTGTGGTGTCAGGTGTATGGTGTCAGGTGTGTAGTGTCAGGTGTGGGGTGTCAGGTGTGTGGTGTCAGGTGTGTGGTGTCAGGTGTATGGTGTCAGATGTGTGGTGTCAGGTGTCTGGTGTCAGGTGTCTGGTGTCAGGTGTATGGTGTCAGATGTGTGGTGTCAGGTGTATGGTGTCAGGTGTGTGGTGTCAGGTGTATGGTGTCAGGTGTGTGGTGCCAGGTGTGTGGTGTCAGGTGTGTGGTGTCAGATGTGTGGTGTCAGGTGTGTGGTGTCAGGTGTGTGGTGTCAGGTGTGTGGTGTCAGATGTGTTGTGCCAGGTGTGTGGTGTCAGGTGTGTGGTGTCAGATGTATTGTCAGGTGTGGTGTCAGGCGTGTGGTGTCAGGCGTGTGGTGTCAGATGTGTAGTGTCAGGTGTGTGGTGTCAGGTGTGTAGTGTCAGGTGTGTGGTGTCAGGTGTGTGGTGTCAGTAATTACAAAGCAAGATTAATTATTTTAAAGCCAGACCACTCACATAGGAACTTACGATTTATGTGGTTCAAGTATGTTGATGATGATGATGATGAGGAGGAGGAGGAGGAGGAGGAGGAAGAGGAGGAGGATAACCGCAATACGAATAACACTCATGACTTGACCATCACACTGCCATATTGCAGAACATATACCTACCAGAATCCTTTTACTCCCCAAACCTCCTCTCTTTGAAATTCCCTTCCCTGGACTAGTTTCCCCCAAAATTTCAACCCATAGCAGTTTATGGCCAAGCGTTCGGGATTTTTTTTATGAATGTTGGACGCCTGTAATCTGGTTTATGGATTTTTTTCTATATTTAGTTTGTTTTTCCTCTTCTGTTCATTGTCTGTGAGGAAAAAGAAATCAAACTGCTCCTCCTCAGCGCCGACTATGGCGATGGGTGGACAAGGCCAGGCGGGGACGAGCCGTACAGTCGCTGCCACATCCTTGAGTTCTCTGAGGCTGAGTGCGACCACCCCTCCACCCTCAAGGACGGGATCCAGCCCCTCGAGCAGCTGATGGCGGACCTGCAGGTGGAGAAGATGGTGATGGAGACCAGCAAAACTCCCAAGATATTCAACACGGAACTCTGACAACAAAGCCAACCCATTCTGAAAGTTGTTGACATCAGCTAAACCTCCAAGAAATTTAACCCAGACCTCTGAGAACAAAACCAACCCATTCTGAAAGTTGTTGACACCAGCTAAACTTTCTAGATATTCAACACGGACCTCTGACAACAAAGCAACCCACTCTAAAAGTTGTCGAGACCAGCTAAACCTCCAAGAAATTCAACCCAGACCTCTGAGAACAAAGCCAACCCACTCTGACTCCAGTAGAATTCCTAAGATATTCAGTACACAGCTCTGATATCGTAACCAACCCCATTGACATTTCTAGAAACCGATAAAGCTGCCATATTATTCAAAACGAAACTTTGACGCAAAATAGTCAATCTTGAAAGTTTTTGACTCCAGTAAAACTTCTAAAATACTCAGCATGGAACTTTGACAACATAGCAGACCTCTGACACCACTAAAATTCCTAGGATATTCAACACAGGACTCTGACAACAAAGCAGATCCATCCTGACACCAGTAAAATTCGCAAAACATTCAGCACGTAACTCTGACAACAAACCCAACCCATTCTGACAACATTTTTAAATAGATTCAAACAGAACTCTGACAATCGAATTCTGATAACAAAACCAACCCCACTGACAGCCATAGACACCAGCAAAACTCGCAAAATATTAAAAACGGGACTTTGGCGCCAAAATAAACCAATTTTGAAAGTTTTAGACACGAATAAATGCTTCCAAAATATTACAACACGAATCTCTGCAGCTAAAAACCAAGCCACTCTGACAAATCGCATCTGACCTATTCTCTGTGGCTGTCTTGACTTTTTGCACTGTAACTTGGCCTAAAATTATCCTCTCTTCGTCTTGAATGCTGAGTTGTGGCAGTAGATTAACACTAGAATATGGTGCTAGTCACGAAGAAGTCCTGTGGAAAGGGTGTGGAGTCCTAGCAGAGGGTTTTTCTGCCACTGAGCTACGTGAAATAAGCTACAAAAGGACGAAAATCTGGGTCAAGTTAGAGTAAAAGGAGTATAGGCAAAATTCTTAACACGACACCTGAACCAACACACACACACCTCCCGCTCTTCCTATTGATCTAGACACCACCAGAATCAATATCATTTTTTCACCACTGCCGCTCTGGCGGTGCTACAGACAGACAAACACCAGACATTGACCACAGCTGCTAGGTCACGTCCACACCAAATACTTGCGGGTGCGGGCGGGTGTGGGCTGATGTGAGAGAGTATGGGCGAGTATGGGCGGGTGTGGGCGGGTGCGGGCTGGTGTGGGTGAGTGTGGGTAATTGTTGGTGGGAGCGGGCTGGTGTGGGTGGGAGCGGGTGAGTGTGGCTGGGTACGGGCTGGTGTGGGCAAGTGTGGGTGGTTGTGGGCTGGTGTGGGCGGTTTTGGACGGGTGTGGGCTGGAGTTTTGTATCACCGTAACCCACACAAGTGGCTCACTGGACGCGGGCGGGTGCGGGCGAGACCTTCCATGGATTACACTGATGCAGAACTCCCCTCCCACACCAGCAGACTTTCGGTGTGGACGCAACTTTAGACGGTGAATGAAGCCAACAGTACAGCATTTTCACCACAGCTATAGACAGGTGCAGCAGCTAACAATTTGGCCAGCAAACACTATTTCCACAGCTATGATGGTGCTTGAATTACTAAAGCCCTCCAGATTCTCACCACAGTTATCAGTAAAGCTAAGAGTTCTGTATTTACACCACAGCTAACAGTATAACCAGCGAGGACTTCTACCACAGCTCTGATGGTGCTAAAATCAATAACCCCCACCACATTTTCACCACAGCAATGATGATGCTAGGATTAACCACAATTATTTTCACCAATACTCTATGATATTGCTAGGATTATTATTTAAAAGTGTTATTTTTACTACACAAACTTTACTCAGATTTGGCCTACAATTGCCATCTCTCCATCTTGAATGCTGAGTTGCAACAGTAGCACTAGAATATGACGCTAGTCACGAAGAAGTGCTGAGGGAAGGGATGCAGAGCCGTAGCAGTGTCCTTTCTGGCACTGAGTCACGTGAAATAAACTGCAAAAGGACGAAAATCTGAGCCAAGTTAAGGTGAAAGGAGTTCAGATTTATTAGGAGGAGAGTGTATGTGAGTGAGGGGGAGGGGGGGAGAGGGAGGGGGAGGCCAATGATGAGATGGAGGGATGGAGTGGAGAGGTATATGAAAGAGGGGGGAGTGAGCTGGGAGCAGGGCAGTGAAATGGCGGGGGACAGGGTGACTTGGAGGCGATTTGTTTGTGGCCACCCCTTACGGGATTAAGGCGTCTGGCAATAAATAGATAGATTTTTATGATGGAATTTGTGGCTTCTGATGGTCTACTCTTTTCACTTAAACCTGGCCCAGTGGTGGAGAGGAACGCCTTCACGTGGTGGCACTGACAGAGGTGGGAGGTGGAATTGCCGTGTTGTATAAATGTCCCTGAAGTTCCTCCATATCCCCAGTTCCTCCTTATCCTCAGTTCCTCCTTATCCCCAGTTCCTCCTTATCCCCAGTTCCTCCTTATCCCCAGTTCCTCCATATCCCCAATTCCTCCTTATCCTCAGTTCCTCCTTATCCCCAGTTCCTCCTTATCCCCAGTTCCTCCTTATCCCCAGTTCCTCCATATCCCCAGTTCCTCCTTATCCCCAGTTCCTCCTTATCCTCAGTTCCTCCTTATCCTCAGTTCCTCCTTATCCTCAGTTCCTCCTTATCCTCAGTTCCTCCTTATCCTCAGTTCCTCCTTATCCTCAGTTCCTCCTTATCCTCAGTTCCTCCATATCCCCAATTCCTCCTTATCCTCAGTTCCTCCTTATCCTCAGTTCCTCCTTATCCTCAGTTCCTCCTTATCCCCCAGGGAGAGGGATGGTGGATTGCGGGATAGGGATATTTTCAGCCTGCAGTCCACTGGGTTCACGTTTAGATGAACATGGGACTACTACTACTACTACTACTACTACTACTACTACTACTGCGACTACGACTACTACTATTACTACTGTTACTACTACTACTGTGGTATTACTATCACTACTATACTACTACTACTACTACTACTATGGTACTACTACTACTACTACTACCACTACTACCACTACTACTACTACTACTACTACCACCACGACTACTACTACTACTACTACTACTACACCAACTTGGCCTAAAATCGCTATCACTCCATCTTGAATTATATAACACACGTTAACGCAAGAAAATAATGCTAGTCACGAAGAAGTGCCGTGGAGAGGGCGTAGGAAAATCTGGGCCAAGTTAAGGTGAAAGGGGAATAGCACTTTGTATCATGGCGGTCTAAAGCCGGTTAACGTTTCCCTGCCTAATATAAGGAGGGGAAGACAGAGGACGAGCAAGATTCCGGACCCGATGTGTAAGTAATAATTTTCTCCTAATTATTCCTCCCTAATTACCTTGACCGATATTCCTCCCTAATTACCTTGACCGATATTCCTCCCTAATTACCTTGACCGCTATTCCTCTTGACTGATATTCCTCCCTAATTACCTTGACCGCTATTCCTCTTGACTGATATTCCTCCCTAATTACCTTGACCGCTTTTCCTCTTGACCAATATTCCTCCCTAATTACCTTGACCGATATTCCTCTTGACCAATATTCCTCCCTAATTACCTTGACCGATATTCCTCTTGACTGATATTCCTCCCTAATTACCTTGACCGATATTCCTCCCTCATTACCTTGACCGATATTCCTCCCTAATTACCTTGACCGATATTCCTCCCTAATTACCTTGACCGATATTCCTCTTGACCGATATTCCTCCCAAATTACCTTGACTGATATTCCTCCCAAATTACCTTGACCGATATTCCTCTTGACCGATATTCCTCCCAAATTACCTTGACTGATATTCCTCCCTAATTACCTTGACTGATATTCCTCCCAAATTACCTTGACCGATATTCCTCCCTAATTACCTTGACCGATATTCCTCCCTAATTACCTTGACTGATATTCCTCCCTAATTACCTTGACCGATATTCCTCCCTAATTACCTTGACTGATATTCCTCCCTAATTACCTTGACCGATATTCCTCTTGACCGATATTCCTCCCTAATTACCTTGACCGATATTCCTCCCTAATTACCTTGACTGATATTCCTCCCTAATTATTTTGTTAATGAGACAGGTAATGATGTGAGGTGAGGGAGACTGTGATGTTTATATTCCTAATTGTCATGCTGTTAACAATAAACATACGTCATTGATGGTGTGTATACTTGTCCTACGTATACCTTGGAGATGTATACCTCCTATGTATACCTTTGAGATGTATAACTCCTATGTATACTTTTGAGTCCTATGTATATCTCCTATGAATACCTTTGAGTCCTATGTATACCTCCTATGTATAATTCTGAGTCCTACGTATACCTCCTATGTATACCTTTGAGTCCTATGTATACCTCCGATGTATACCTTTGAGTCCTATGTATACCTTGGAGATGTATACCTCCTATGTATACCTCTGAGTCCTATGTATACCTCCTATGTATACCTTTGAGCCCTATGTATACCTCCTATGTATACCTTTGAGTCCTATGTATACCTCCTATGTATACCTTTGAGTCCTATGTATACCTCCTATGTATACCTTTGAGTCCTATGTATACCTCCTATGTATACCTTTGAGTCCTATGTATACCTCCTATGTATACCTTTGAGTCCTATTTATACCTCTTATATATACCTTCGAGTCCTATGTATACCTTGGAGATGTATACCTCCTATGTATACCTTTGATGTATACCTTGTCCTATGTATACCTCCTAGCCCTATGTATACCTTTGAGATGTATACCTTGTCCTATGTATACCTCCTAGCCCTATGTATACCTCTCAAAAGTATACCCTGTCCTATGTATGCCTTTCAAAATTATGTATACCTCCTACTCCTACGTATACCTTTGAGTCCTATGTATACCTTTCAGACGTATACCTCCTAGTCCTATGTACACGATTGAGTCCTGTGTATACCTTTCAGATGTATACCTTTGTGTCTTATGTATACCTTTGATGTATACCTCCTGGTCCTGTGTATACCTTGTCCTATGTATACTTCCTTGTCCTATGTATACCTTTGAGATATATACCCCCTATGTATACCTTTGAGTCCTATGTATACCTTTGAGATGTATACCCCCTATGTATACCTTTGAGTCCTATGTATACCTTGGAGATGTATACTTCCTATGTATACCTTTGAGTCCTATGTATACCTCCTATGTATACCTTTGAGTCCTATGTATACCTTGGAGATGTATACCTCCTATGTATACCTTTGAGTCCTATGTATACCTCCTATGTATACCTTTGAGTCCTATGCATACCTTTGAGATGTATACCTCCTATGTATACCTTTGAGTCCTATGTATACCTCCTATGTATACCTTTGAGTCCTATGTATACCTTGGAGATGTATACCTCCTATGTATACCTTTGAGTCCTATGTATACCTTGGAGATGTATACCTCCTATGTATACCTTTGAGTCCTATGTATACCTTGGAGATGTATACCTCCTATGTATACCTTTGAGTCCTATGTATACCTTGGAGATGTATACCTACTATGTATACCTTTGAGTCCTACGTATACCTCCTATGTATACCTTTGAGTCCTATGCATACCTTTGAGATGTATACCTCCTATGTATACCTTTGAGTCCTATGTATACCTTTGATGTATACCTCCTTGTCCTGTGTATACCTTTCAGAGATATACTTTTGTGTTCTATGTATACAGGGGGTCACAAAAGTTCGTGGACTTGCATTTAGCCAGCCTCTCCCTATTTACATTTACTCAACTTTTTTAACACCCTGGAGATGGAGGGGAGGGAAGAGATGGAGGGAAGAAGAGGGATGAGGGGAGGAAGGATGAGGGGGAGGAGGAGAGATGGAGGGAAGAAGAGAGAGGAGGGGAGAAAGAATGAGAGGGGGGAGGGGGGATGAGGGGGAAGAGGAGGGATGAGGGGGAAGAGGAGAGATGAGGGGATTAGGAGAGATGGAGAGAGGAAGAGGGGAGAGATGGAGAGAGGAAGAGGGGAGAGATGGAGGGGAGAAGAAGGGAGTGATGGAGGGGAGGAGGAGGGATGAGGGGGAGGAGGAGGGAGGAGGGGGAAGGAAGAGAGATGAGGGGGGGAGGAGGAGGGATGAGGAAGGGAGGGAGGGAGGACAGACACGGAACACACCCTTCTACTATGAAAGATGGAATAACACTGACCATGTGTGTGTGTGTGTGTGTGTGTGTGTGTGTGTGTGTGTGTGTGTGTGTGTGTGTGTGTGTGTGTGTGGTGTGTGTGTGTGTGTGTGTGTGTGTGTGTGTGTGTGTGTGTGTGTGTGTGTGTGTGTGTGTGTGTGTGTGTGTGTGTGTGTGTGTGTGTGTGTGTGTGTGTGTGTGTGTGTGTGTGTGTGTGTGTGTGTGTGTGTGTGTGTGTGTGTGTGTGTGTGTGTGTGTGTGTGTGTGTGTGTGTGTGTGTGTGTGTGTGTGTGTGTGTGTGTGTGTGTGTGTGTGTGTGTGTGTGTGTGTGTGTGTGTGTGTGTGTGTGTGTGTGTGTGTGTGTGTGTGTGTGTGTGTGTGTGTGTGTGTGTGTGTGTGTGTGTGTGTGTGTGTGTGTGTGTGTGTGTGTGTGTGTGTGTGTGTGTGTGTGTGTGTGTGTGTGTGTGTGTGTGTGTGTGTGTGTGTGTGTGTGTGTGTGTGTGTGTGTGTGTGTGTGTGTGTGTGTGTGTGTGTGTGTGTGTGTGTGTGTGTGTGTGTGTGTGTGTGTGTGTGTGTGTGTGTGTGTGTGTGTGTGTGTGTGTGTGTGTGTGTGTGTGTGTGTGTGTGTGTGTGTGTGTGTGTGTGTGTGTGTGTGTGTGTGTGTGTGTGTGTGTGTGTGTGTGTGTGTGTGTGTGTGTGTGTGTGTGTGTGTGTGTGTGTGTGTGTGTGTGTGTGTGTGTGTGTGTGTGTGTGTGTGTGTGTGTGTGTGTGTGTGTGTGTGTGTGTGTGTGTGTGTGTGTGTGTGTGTGTGTGTGTGTGTGTGTGTGTGTGTGTGTGTGTGTGTGTGTGTGTGTGTGTGTGTGTGTGTGTGTGTGTGTGTGTGTGTGTGTGTGTGTGTGTGTGTGTGTGTGTGTGTGTGTGTGTGTGTGTGTGTGTGTGTGTGTGTGTGTGTGTGTGTGTGTGTGTGTGTGTGTGTGTGTGTGTGTGTGTGTGTGTGTGTGTGTGTGTGTGTGTGTGTGTGTGTGTGTGTGTGTGTGTGTGTGTGTGTGTGTGTGTGTGTGTGTGTGTGTGTGTGTGTGTGTGTGTGTGTGTGTGTGTGTGTTTTTCACTTCATCTCAGCCTTACATGAAGCAGTTTCGACCATCTGCCTCATCTCGGCTACGGTACTCAGCAAGGCAGGACAGAGATGGAGGACGAGGAAGGGCAGGGGGAGGCATGTAAGTTTAAGCAAATTCTTTACAACAGAATCTTAGTACCTACAGCTGAAATAGGGACTTGGAGAGTAAAGCTGAGGGTTGTGTGTTGTAAGAGTGTGAGGTGGCCAGAATTGTGAGTCGGGTTCATTGATAGGAGTTCGTCTGGACCTTGATTCTCCTTTGCAAATTGTCAACAAGGGTAGCATTGAAAACAGATAGGATAAACAGTGAATTAACAGTAACGGTAGGCAGCGCAAAAACAACGGAGGAACAACAGCGAAAACAGAAAAAGGTGGACGGAAGAAAGTGAAATAATTGCAGTAACAAACACAAAAACAAAGGAAAAGCAGTGAAAATCATCAAACGGAGAACCAGTGTATCAACAGTAGCAGCATACAACAAACGGTGCAGTGTGAGGTGTGGTGGTGCGTAGTGTGGCATTGTGAGGTGTGGTGGTGGGATGGTGTGGTGCTGTGATAGGTGGAAGTGGATGGTGTGGTATGGTGTGGTGGTGTGAGGTGTGTTGGTGAGTGGTGTGGTGGTATGTGGTGTGGTGGGATGGTGTGGTGCTGTGATAGGTGGGAGTGGGTGGTGTGGTATGGTGTGGTGGTGTAGGGTGTAGTGTGGTGAGATGTTAGCATGAAGTATGACAATGAGTGGTGTGGTATAGCATGAGAGAGAGAGAGAGAGAGAGAGAGAGAGAGAGAGAGAGAGAGAGAGAGAGAGAGAGAGAGAGAGAGAGAGGAGTGGAGGGTGAAGGAGGTGGAAGAGAGGAGTGGAAGGAAGCAAAGGAGAAAGGGAGGGGAAGGTGGAGGGTGAGGGAGTTGGTCGGAAGGAGGAGAGAGAGAGAGAGAGAGAGAGAGAGAGAGAGCGAAAACTTCATCAAAATCTCACAACAAAACACACTGATTCACTTCTCAATTCTCGATAGTCACCTATGCATTATAAGCCATACTGTAATTCTATACTCCTTTCACCTTAACTTGGCCCAGGTATTCGTCCTTTTGCAGCTTATTTCATGCAGCTCAGTGGCAGGATAAAAACAGTGCAGTGGCTTTGCATCCTTTCCACAGCACTTCTTCGTGACAAGTACCATATCTTTGCGTTAACTGGGCATTGAAGTTGGAGAGATGGTAATTTTAGGCCAAGTTAGAGTGAAAAGAGTGTATATATATATTGAACATGAAAGTCTCTAGGTTCATAAGAGAGGTTGTTGAGTAGTTGGAGGGAGGAGGAGGGAGAGGAAGAGAGGGGAGGCGTGGGAGGGGGAATGGGGGGGAGAAGTTGAGTGAGTCTAGCCGTCCACGGGAGGAGACAGTGTAGTATTAATCTACTTATATAATTATCATCAATTATCCCACCTATTCCATCACTCCTGTAGTTATGCATCGTAGTTAATAGTGGAGATATCATAGGAGGGATGGAGGTCGCTGGGAGGGATGGAGATAGATGGGGTAAATTATGAGTTCAATGGGAGTTCTGGCAATTTTCGTTGGGAGGAGGAGCAATGGCGGAGAGAGGAGGTTTTAAAAGTGGACGCAGAGGCCAGCAATAAATATCAAACGCATTTTTTTACCAATTAATTCTCTCTCTCCAGGAAAAAAATTGGTAGACAGTAAGGTAGATGAATTATGTGGGTAGATTGACATGAAATCTACGTTAATAATCTTTCCTAGGCTTTGTCTGATCATGTGTATGGGAGTTGATGGCAAGATTTTGGATGCCGCTTTGGTGTATGCTTCTTGGGTACAGTGCAATGCTCCACTGTGTAATTGAGGAGTGTTTGAGTGTTTTTCCGTGTTTTTATGCTGTTTTTTGTATAGTGAAACGAGCGAGAATATCAGGCGTCGATTCAAGAGCTGTTTGAGTGGCAGTGGACGTGCGAGGGAGTAAAGGGGGAGAGATGACGATGGAGTAGAAGAAGGTAAGTGAAAATTAGATATAGGTGGTTGCATTCAAGTCCCATCCTTCCTCTAAATTCGACCCTCAACCTTTACAACTCTCATCCTCCACACTTCGTTTGTCGTCCTTCATCCTCTCCACATGCCCAAACCATCTCAGTCTACCTCTTCTCACCACAATACTAATATATTCAAGTCCCATCCTACCTCTCAACTCGACCCTCAACGTCCACACCTCTCATCCTCCACACTCGTTTGTCATCCTCCATCCTCTCCACATGCCCAAACCACCTCAGTCTATCCCTTCTCACCACAACACTAATGCATGAGAGAGAGAGAGAGAGAGAGAGAGAGAGAGAGAGAGAGAGAGAGAGAGAGAGAGAGAGAGAGAGAGAGAGAGAGAGAGAGAGAGAGGAGTAAAAACGGAGGGAGGGAGAGAAACTTCCAACCAGGGTGAAATGACTCCTTTTCCTCTGTTTTTTCCTTGAAGCGGAGTTTGGAGCGGCTTGGTAATGAGATCTGGGGGAGGGAGGGAGGGAGGAAGAAGGAAAGGGAGGGAGAAAGGGAGGAAGGAAGGGAAGAAGAGAGGGAGGAAGGAAGGAAAGAAGAGAGGGAGAAAGGAATGGGCTGGAGGGAGGCAGTGAAGAAGGAAAGAAGGAGAGAGCTTGGGGAAAGAAAGGAATGAAGGAGGGAAGGAATGGGAAGGCAGGGAGGAAAGGAAGGAAGGAAGGTAGGTGAGGGCTGGAAGTAAGGCCATGTGTGTGTGTGTGTGTGTGTGTGTGTGTGTGTGTGTGTGTGTGTGTGGTGAGGCAGGCGTGTGATGAAGCAAGTGAGGCAAGAGGGGGGGAGAAGGGAAGAGGGGGAGGGTGAGAGGGGGTAAGAGAAGAGATGGGGGAGGGGAAAGAGTGAAGGGGGTTGAGTTGACAGCCGG
>NC_136954.1:3367451-3374951 GCF_032717465.1 Coenobita brevimanus
AGAGAGAGAGAGAGAGAGAGAGAGAGAGAGAGAGAGAGAGAGAGAGAGAGAGAGAATAATGGAGAAATATGTAATGAAAGGAGAGGAAATTTGCATAAACATGAGGAGAGCAGGGAAATGAAGGAGAGAGAGAGAGAGAGAGAGAGAGAGAGAGAGAGACGGAATATGCATAAACCAGACGAAAATGAAGGAAGTGGAGGAGGAGGAGGAGGAGGGAGGAAAGAAGATGAAGAGGAATTAAGGAACGTGAGGAAGGGAGAGATGATGAAATTGTAATTGATAGAGAGAGAGAGAGAGAGAGAGAGAGAGAGAGAGAGAGAGAGAGAGAGAGAGAGAGAGAGAGAGAGACGGCTTTATGTTAACGTATATATAATCAAATTTTTAGCTTCAGAAAACATAATTTTTTGATGTATCTTGTCCCCCCCCTCTCTCTCTCTCTCTCTCTCTCTCTCTCTCTCCCTCCCTCTCTCTCTCCCTCTCTCTCTCTCTCACTAAATTATTGATGGCTACATAATATATAACTTAGTCCCGTTAAGCAGAGTTCACAGCATCATTTATTCACCTCTTTCGCGGGGAGGAGGAGGAGGAGGAGGAGGAGGAAGAGGAGGAGGAGGAGGAGGAGGAAGAGGGAGAGAGGGAGGAAGAGGGGGCGGTGGAAGTGAGTGATGTGAGAGGAGGATGTGGAGTAAAGGAGCATTGATGTGGTGATGTGGATGTGATGGAGAGTGATTGAGATAGTCTTAGGTAGTTAGGCCAGGTGGAGAGGATGAGGAGTGAGAGACTGACAAGGAGAGTGTATGTGGTGGGGGAGAGGAGGATGGGGAGGCCAAGGATGAGAGGGAGGATGGAGAGATAGTAGACAGAGAGGGGGCAGCCAGATATCAGGGGACAGGGTGACGTGGAGGCGATTTGTTTGTAGCCACCCCTTATGGAATGAAGGCGTTGGCAAGATCATGGCAGTCAGGTGAAGTTGGGTGGGAGTGGGTGGATGTTGGTGGGTGGGGAAGGGTGGGGTTAGGGTGGGGTTGAGGAAGATGTGAGTTAGTTTGGGTAGTGGTGCGTAGGGACGGGAGGGGTAGGTGGGTGATGGGTGGGTTGGGTGGGGATGGGTGGGTGATAGGTGGGGTGTGGGGTGGGGGTAGGCTAGATTGCATAGGTAGTTGTCGTGGGGTGTGTATTGGTGTATGGGAGAGGGAAGAGTTGGTGGGGTGGGTGGGTAGGAGTAGATTTGAGTAGGGTAGGGAATGGTAGGGTGGAGAGAGAGTTACATAGAGTTACATAGATACACAGACCACACAGACCTTACGGTCCCTACGAGGTGGTCCGGCCTTAATGCTAATATAGTGCATAGGAGCAGGAGAAAAGGATAGCACAGCAGAAGGCTCTCTCCCCCACCCTCCAGACCCTCCGGCATTTCTCGTACAGGAAACAAGAGAGGAAGTAATACCTTGCAGGAATGAAAAACCTGAAGGAATTTTATAGGATCGGCAGAAAGTAGAATAATATGGAAAAGGAAAATTTGGGCATACAGCCACATACTTACTCTATGCATGCAACTTTTTTTTTTTTTTTAATCAAAAGATGAATAGAATGTTTATATATTATATATACCGTAAAATATTGTCTGTGTCTAATAGACACATGAAAGCAGACGCTATCTATCTATATACCTAGGCTGCTTCCCCCAAGGAAAGGGAGGTAGCCGAGACAGGACGACACACTCCCCATTTACTCATCCATTCAAAGACATTCATTCGCATCTTAGCCCCAAAGGAGAGAAGGGACAGATCCTCACCGCACCACACCGCACAAGGGTCAACTGCGCAATGCAATCAGTGACATCCGCAGCAGGGCCCGACAGCAGAGCTGGTTTACCCCTGCCACATCATAACAGACTCATCCCCTTACCCAGCCTGACCTGAAATAGCTGATCAGACCAAATGCGGGACAATATCCCCTCAGGGCTGCGTCATCACTTATTCATTCACAATTTCTCTCCACCCATTTCTGTCACGCACAGCCACTCTTCCTTGCTCAACAGACATCCCTCTCGCATCCAGCGCTCTCTTCACACTGTCCATGCATCCTATTCGTGGTCTTCCTTTCAGCCTTACACCTCTCACATCAGATCTAGTTATCTTTTTCACCAATCGCTCATTATCCATTCTCTCCATATGCCCAAACCATCGCAACACCCTCTGCTCAACTCTACCAGCCATCTCCCGAACAACTCCAGTTCTCCTTCGCACTTCATCATTCCGCACTCGATCCATACACGTCACTCCACACATACTCCTCAGACACCTCATCTCCATTACATTCAAACTTTTCCTCTCTGCTACACCCATATTCCATGTTTCAGCCCCATATAACGCAGTCGGTTTCACAACACCCTCATACAGCCTTCTCTTTACATCCATTCTAAGCGAACAACATTTAAACACTTTTTTCATTCCTCCCATCACCTTTCCTACTGCATTTATTCTAAACTTCACTTCTGCATCTATTCTTCCATCCACAGCAACATGTGACCCTAGATATTTAAAACACTCTACCTTCTCAAGCAACTCGCCATTCAAAACTATATTCATCCCGCTACCATCTACCAACCTCGTACACTTCATCACTTTACTCTTGTTCTCATTTACTTTCAATTTCCTCCTTTCACACACCCTTCCAAACTCCTCTACCAACTGTCTCAATCTCTCCTCTGAATCAGCCACCAGTGCAGTATCATCTGCAAACAGCAGCTGCTTCAGATTCCACTCTCCACCATCAACATTCACCAGACTCAGACCTCCACCTAAAACTCTTGCATTCACCTCCCTTACAACACCATCCATGTAAATATTAAACAACCAAGGCGACATCACACATCCCTGTCGCAGCCCCACTCTCACGGGAAACCAATCACTCACAGCATTTCCCACTCTTACACACGCTCTACTATTTACATAAAAACTTTTCACCCCTTTTAATAACCTACCATCAAGTCCATACAATCTTAAAACAGTCCACAAAGCCTCCCTATCAATTCTATCATACGCTTTCTCTAAATCCATAAATGCCCAAAACACATCCTTGCCTTTCGCTAAATACTTTTCACACACTTGTCTCACCGCAAACACCTGATCCACGCATCCCCTCCCTCTCCTAAAGCCACACTGCTCATCACCAATCACTCCCTCTGTACCCTCTCTAACTCTCATAATTAACACTCTGCCATACACCTTACCTACAGCACTCAACAGACTTATACCCTTAAAGCTAGTACATTCATACTTATCACCCTTGCCTTTATACAACGGGACCACACAAGCACTTGCCCAGTCAACTGGCACCATACCTTTCACAAAGCACACATTCAACAATCTTACTAACCAGTCAACAATAGTCACTCCACCATCCTTCAGGCATTCCACAGCACACCCATCCATACCTGCAGCTTTCCTTGTTTTCATCTCCTTTACTGCCTTCTCCACTTCCTCCTTCGTGATCAAAGAATCATTCAACTCTCCCAACACATTTATTCCTTGCACCCTTCCATCCGCCACAAGCTCAGCCACCCTTTCCTCCTCTACATTTAACAATCTTTCAAAATACTCTGCCCATCTCTTCCTTACTGCATCCATCTCAATTAACATCTTTCCATCCTCTGCTTTTACTCGTTCTTCCTTCCCAGACTCTCTCTTTTGCACCCTTTTCACCTCCTTCCAAAACATTTTCTTATTCTGTTGAAAATTCTCTGTCAGCCGCCTACCCCACCTCTCATCTGCTGCCACTTTAGCATCACGCACAGCCCTTCTCGCCCTATTCCTCTTTTCCTTATACCTCTCATATGACATCTCATCCTTCCTCTGCAGCCACACTTCATATGCACGTCTCTTCTCAGCCACAGCCATACTTACTTCCTCACACCACCATTCACTTCCTTTTCTTACACCATCACCCACACGTCTCACACCACACACCTCTTCTGCATGCCCCACCACAGCACTCTTAAATAACTGCCATTCCTCCCCCACACTGCCATTTTCCTGATCTTTCACTGCGTTCCACTCATCTTTCAATTTCTCCTGATACTCTATCTTTTTCTCTCTTTTATCCAACTCACTCACTTTCAAAACCTCCCTGCCACACCTAACTCTCCTAGCTCTCACCCATCTCTTACCTACTCTTAACTTTCCCTCCACCAGGTAGTGGTCATACATACCTCCACCCTCCCCTCTCAGAACTCTCACATCCCACAATCTTCCTATTACATTCCTGGACACAATCACATAGTCCATCAAAGCTCTATCAACAACCCTTCCACCCTCCTGTCTCACCCATGTATACTTATACATATCTTTCTTCTCAAACAGCGTATTTCCAATCACCATCTCTCGCTCAACACACATCGCTATCATTCGCTCCCCATTTTCATTTCTTCCAGGCACACCATGCATACCAACTACACCTTCAACTGCTACATTTCCCACTCTAGCATTCAGATCACCCATCATTACCACATTCACATTCGCTCCAAAACTCTGCAGACACTCATCAACATCATTCCAGAAAGACTCCCTCTCTTCTTCATCCCTTTTACTACCAGGCCCATGTGCACTCACAAACACCCACAACTCACGTTCAAATTTCGTTTTCACCCACATCAGTCTCGATGACACCTCCTTCCATTCAATCACACATTGCTGTACTTCCGGACTCACTAACAAGGCCACACCTTCTCTTGCCCTTCCTCTATCAACACCTGACAATCTTCCATTCACACTTCCAAACATAGACTCACCCTTCCCTTTCATCTTCGTTTCACTCAAAGCTAACACATCCAACTTTCTTCTCACAAACATTCTCCCAATCTCCTCCCTTTTAGCCTCAATCGTACTACATCCACGCACATTCATAGACCCAATCTTCAGGGTACGGGGATAACTCCATCCCCCATCCCTTTCTCTGGCCTGTCTCTTTTTAGGAACTAAAAAACAGAGGAGGGGGTCCCTAATCCCCTCACCCTGCCCCTTTTAGTCGCCTTTTACGACACGCAGGGAATACGGTGGCAGTATTCTTCCTAACACAACCTGGCCGCAGAGTGGTAGTACCACCCCATAGTGCGGCCAGACGCGAATATGCAATAATTTCTCCATCCTAACTAAACGACACCAATTGCGTCGAGATACATGTCCAGTCTCTTTTTAAACATATTTATGGTACCACTCTCAATCACATTCCCAGGGAGTTTATTCCATTCGCTTACAACAGAGTAAGTGAAGAAGTTTTTGGTTGTAGCAAGATTAGCCCTCCTTGCTTGCAACTTCATACCATTTCCTCGAGTTACAGTCTCGGCAATTACTGTGAATAGCTTGCTTGAATCAATATTACTAATGCCTTTTAGCATCTTAAAACATTCAATCAGTTGTCCCCTGAGTCTCCGTTTTCTAAGAGAGAATAGGTTTAATTCCCTGAGTCTCTCGTGGAATAGTTTATTCCTCAGGGACGGGATTAACTTGGTAGCCCTACGCTGGACCGCTTCCAGTATTTCTGTATCTTTAATTAGATGAGGCGCCCAAAATTGCACTGCAAACTCTAAGTGTGGCCTGACTATGCTTTTGTATAGGGGGATTACAATATCTTTGCTTTTATATGTAAAATGTCTTTTGTTGAAGCCTAGGGCCCTGTTGGCTTTATTGGCGGCAGAGATACATTGATTTGAACATTTCAGATCGTCTGAAATTAGTACGCCTAGATCTTTAACTAGTGAGGACTTGTTAATGATTTGGCCCTTCATTTCGTAATCATACCTTTTGTTTTTCTTCCCACATTGCAGTACCTGACATTTGCTTACATTGAAGGGCATTTGCCATTTTTCTGACCAGCTGATAATTTTATTAAGGTCATTTTGAAGGCTAATTCTGTCTTCTTCAGTTAATATAGTGTTGCCGATTTTTGTGTCGTCTGCAAATTTAGAAATGAAATTGTTTAGGCCAACATCGATATCGTTAATATACATAATAAATAGGACTGGTCCCAACACTGATCCCTGAGGAACACCACTGGTCACTGGAGCCCAGTCTGACTCTACTCCATTTATAACGACTCGTTGCTTTCTCTCACTTAACCAGCAACGTATCCACCTATGAATATTTCCGTCAATTCCAAGTGATCTTACTTTTGTCATTAGTTTATCATGTGGCACTTTGTCAAAGGCTTTCTGGAAGTCTAAGTAGATTATATCAAGTGACCTGGCACAATCATTCATTTTAAAAAGTGTATCCTAAAACTCAATTAAATTTGTCACGCATGATCTCCGCGTTCTAAAGCCATGCTGGCTGTTCCTAATTACGTTATTAGTTTCTAGGAACTCAACTATCCCATCTCTAATTAATGATTCGAGGATCTTTCCCAAGACAGGTTAGGCTAATTGGTCTATAATTACCTGGTTGATCTCTACTGCCCTTTTTATATATAGGGGTCACGTTAGCCAGTCTCCAGTCTGCTGGAACCTTTCCTTGTTGTAGGGACTTGTTAAAGATAGATGTTAGAGGACTGCATATTACATCCATCACATTTTTCAGTATTTTAGGGTAGAAATTGTCTGGGCCGGGAGTCTTATTACTGTTCATTTTATTAAGTTTATCTCTCACATCATTACTGCTAATATGCATATCACTTAGTGCGTTTTGGATTGACATTTGATGCTCTTCGATCATTGGCGTCTACTGTGAAAACTGAACTGAAAAACTTATTTAAAGTAGAGGCAATTTCCTGATCGTCCGAGATAAGAGCACCCTCGTCGCTGATAAGTGGACCAACGCCCGCCTTGAGTCTCTTATTGCCGTTAATGTATCCATAAAAAAGCTTGGGATCCGTAGAACTTGTTTTTGCTATATCAATTTCAAATTGTCGTTTAGCTGTTCTAATGAGAGAGAGAGAGAGAGAGAGAGAGAGAGAGAGAGAGAGAGAGAGAGAGAGAGAGGAGGGGGAGTAAAGGGGGTTTGGGAGTACTGCATAAAATTGAACAGCTGTGAGGGTGTGTACAGCAACGTCCGCACCCACCCTCCCTTGTTTATAACTCCTGGGAGAGAGAGAGAGAGAGAGAGAGAGAGAGAGAGAGAGAGAGAGAGAGAGAGAGAGAGATTTCTACTTCCTCCTTAACACTCTCTTATATCTCTTCCTTCCTCTTCCTACGAGCACTTCTCTCTCTCTCTCTCTCTCTCTCTCTCTCTCTCTCTCTCTCTCTCAATATTTTATCACTCCACTGTCTCGTATGTATAATGTATATTGTTACGGAACAGAGAGAGATAATGAACACTTCAAGTGAGAATACTAAAATCACTACTGTCCCGCAAAGTTCCAGGTTCAAAACAAAAGAGTTAGGTAAAATTACAAGTTAAAGTTTAATGCTCAAACTAACAACAAAACATTCAAGACTCATAAGGATAATGTAATGGCAAAAAACAGGTTAAATATATGGTTAACTGCAATAGCCTCTATTAACAC
>NC_136954.1:3379951-3387451 GCF_032717465.1 Coenobita brevimanus
CTCCCTGCCAACACCCTCCCTGCCAACACCCTCCCTGCCAACACCCCCCCTGCCAACTCCCTCCCTGCTAACTCCCTCCCTGCCAACACCCCCCCTGCCAACACACTCCCTGCCAACACCCTCTCTGCCAACACCCCCCCTGCCAACACCCACCCTGCCAACACCCCCTGCCAACACCCCCTTCAAACACCCTCTCCACCAACACCCCCTTTCAAACACCCTCTCTACTAACGCCCCGCTTCAAACACCCTCCCTGCCAACACCCTCCCTGCCAACACCCCCTGCCAACACCCCCTGCCTCCCCTGCCGCCATAAACGTGACCCAGACGTGTATTGGACTGCAACACTCGTTTTAAAAATTCTTTCTGAAACGCTTAGACTTCCTCCACTTTCCCTCCCTTTTCCTTTCTTCCCTCCACTCCTTCCCTCCATCCCTCCCTCTCTTCTCTCCATCCCTCCCATCTTCCCTCTCATCCCTCCACCCCTCCGCCCCTCCTCATCTCCATCACTTCTCCTTCATTCTTCCTTCCTCCACCCCTCTTGCTTTCTATCCTTCCTCTTCCACCCCTACCCTTCTCCACCCCTCCATCTCTCCATCTCCTCTCCACTCCATCCCTCCTCCACCCCTCCATCCGTCCATCCTTTCTCTCCACCCCTCCCCCTCTCCATCCCTTCACCCCTCATGCTGCCAACTCTTTCTCATGTTAGTGTGCATTTTTATTCTCTCTCTCTCTCTCTCTCTCTCTCTCTCTCTCTCTCTCTCTCTGATCCCCTAAGACCATTATTTCCTCCACCATCTTCACTACACAACAGTTTTCTGTCTAAATTTTACGAACCTGTGCCTCGTGGACGGTGGTTAGAACACGCCGGTCCGAGTGCCGGCCTTGCCTTGGCTCAACCCCTCAAGTAGTAGTAGTAGTAGTAGTAGTAGTAGTAGTAGCAGTAGTAGTAATAGTATAGAGTTATTATTGTTGTTGTAATACTAATAATAACAGTAGCAGTTGCTGCAGTAGTAGTACTACTAGTAGTAGTAGTTTATAGTAGTAGTAGTTGCTGTAGTAGCAGTAGTAGTAATGGGAGCGGTAGTACTTACAAGCGAGGCTGAAGTCATCGCGAGTCTCTCGTCAAGTGGTGGCATTTTGTCACATAAGAGCGGCCAGACCCGGCCCGGCCCAACCCGGCCCGGCCCAACCCGGCCCGGCCCTATCCGACCCGGCCCGACCCGGCCCTACCGTAACGTTTTTGATAAGCTTATATCTCAGCAGCCAGAGGGCCGATCACTGCCTGGTGTGCACCATATGATGACAAATTAAAGGTTTGTTTTTGACTGGTTTCCTCACACCCAGGTGGTGCAGGTGGCACGTGACACGCCCCACGTGCAGCACGGCGATAATCATCACAAGAGGGGCACAGGCAAGACGGTTTGTGGTAAAGGCATGACACTTGGTAGGTGGATGGCCCTCAGTACACTGTAGGTAGCCTCGGGGTGTACACTTGGTAGGTGGATGGCCCTCAGTACACTGTAGGCAGCCTCGAGGTGTACACTTGGTAGGTGGATGGCCCTCAGTACACTGTAGGCAGCCTCGGGGTGTACACTTGGTAGGTGGATGGCCCTCAGTACACTGTAGGCGGCCTCGAGGTGTACACTTGGTAGGTGGATGGCTCTTAGTACACTGTAGGCAGCCTCGGGGTGTACACTTGGTAGGTGGATGGACATCAGTACACTGTAGGCAGCCTCGGGGTGTAAAGCCACAGGTCAGTGCTCTCGCTGGCAAAGGCGTTTTACTGGTGGTAGTAGTAGTAGTAGTAGTAGTAGTAGTAGTATCAGTATCCTAACGGGATTAAGGCATCTGACAGTAGATAAATAGATAGACAGACCGATAGATAGATTTTCTTGTGTGCTTCCGTCTGTACTCTTTCCCCTCCATTCGCCCTCTCACTTCCAGTCTCCCTCCTTTCCTCCCTTAATCCCTCCCTCTCTCCCTCCCCATTCTCCTCCCTCCCTCCCTCCCTCCGTGGTCTGCCAAAGAATGTAGAGGGGGTGGAGGGGTCGCCGCCCCCCCCGTAATGTTATGGGTGATTGTGAGACTGGACAGCATTCCCAGCCTTATTGCCCCCCCCTCTCTCTCTCTCTCTCTCTCTCTCTCTCTCTTTCTCGTTCCGACCTTGTGTCTCCCAGTTTTTGTTGTTGGAGACCGTTATCCACTCATTCAATGTAGCTCTGCCTGCTTCTTGTGGCTCTACACTGAGTGATACGCGTAATGGTTTCCTGTATCCCAGAAAACCATTTACAACGCTGGGTGGTAGCCATATAGGGGATCCTTCGCGGCTGTCTATCCTTGTCTTTAACGGATACAACAGTTTGACTAATTATTCTATTCCCTTTAAGTCACACACACACACACACACACACACACACACACAAACAGGGCTGTTGATGTTTGGTTCCTGTTTGTCCTCCTTACCAAACTAACGGGGTGATGTGGAGCCTACAATGGTGCCCCTGTTAACGGGGTGGAGAGATGCATATGCGGCGTCCATCCAGAAACCAAACCTCCACACTCTTCCCCGGAGGCCTATCCACAGCATGGGATGGTCGTGAAGGGGGAACTACTTGCCTGTGATCGAAAGGTCCCCTCTCTCTCCTCTTCTCTCCTTCTCTCCCTCCTCCTCCCTCCTCTCTTCTCCTCTCTCCTTCTCTCCATCTTCCTCCCTTCTCCTCCTCTCTCCTTCTCTCCATCTTCCTCCCTTCCCTCTCCTCTTCTCTCCTTCTCTCCATCTTCCTCCCTTCTCTCTCCTCCTCTCTCCTTCTCTCCATCTTCCTCCCTTCTCCTCCTCTCTCCTTCTCTCCATCTTCCTCCCTTCTGTCTCCTCCTCTCTCCTTCTCTCCATCTTCCTCCCTTCTTTCTCCTTTTCTCTCCTTCTCTCCCTCTTCCTCCCTCCTCTTTCCTCCTCTGTCCTCCACCTCTCCTTCTCTTAATCTTTCTCTCTCTCTCTCTCTCTCTCTCTCTCTCTCTCTCTCTCTCTCTCTCTTTATGGCCTCTATTAGAACGTTTTGAAAGGCTGTAAAAAAGAGAGAAATCCCAAGAATATGTGAATGGGTTAGAGAGAGAGAGAGAGAGAGAGAGAGGGGGGGAAACATTTCTTGCTTTACAATACCTAGGTAAGTTTCTGCCTCCTCTCTCTCTCTCTCTCTCTCTCTCTCCCATAATTCCTCCACCCCTTCCTTCCTCCCTCTCCACCTCTCCTTTCATTTTCTTTTCCGTCCTTATTCAGTCAGTTTCCTCTTCTCTCCCTCCTCCTCCTCCTCCTCCTCCTCCTCCAATCTCTCCCTTTCAGTTTCTCCTCTTTTTCTTTCTCCTTCCTTCCTCCCTCTTCCCAATCCCTTTCCTCCCACCTCTCCCTCCTCCTCCACTTCCCTACCTTTTCTCCCTCCACTCCCTCTGTTACTCTTCCCTCTCCTCTTCAATCCCTCATCTTCCCGTCACCCTCCCCCTTCCCCCTCCCCTATTCTCTCCCCTCCCTCCCACTCTCTCTCTCTCCCCTTCTCTCCCCTGCCTTCCTTCCCCTCTCCCCTCCCTTCTCTCCCCTCCATCCCACTCTCTTCCCTTCACTTCCCTCCTTTCTCTCCTTCTCCCCCATCCCTCCACTCAGACCCTTCCGTTTCCCCACCACCATAACCAACCCTTTCCTTCCTCTCCACCTCTCCCTTCCCTCCCTCTCTCCCTCCCTCCTCCCTCCCTCCCTCCCTCTCTCTCTCCATTACCACGCTAAAATTATGCCAGTAATTCCCAGTGTCTCAAAATATTCTGTTCTGGTCTCCACTCCTAGTCAGTGATGTCTCTCCCTTCCTCCCTCCCCTCTTTCCCTCTTTCCTTCCTTCTTTCTTTCCTTCTTCCTTTCTTTTTCTCCTTCCTTTTTCCTTCCTTCCTTCCTGCATATGTCTTTCTTCCTTCCTTCCTATTTCCTCTTTTCTTCCTTTCCTTCTTCCTTCCTTCTTTCCTTCCTTCCTTCCTTCCTTCCATTCTTCCTTCGTTCGTTCCTTCCTTCCTTTCTTCTTTCTTCTTCCCTCTTCCCAATTTCCATTCCTTCATCCCTTCTTTACCTTTTCTCTCTTCCTTCCTTTCTCCTTCTCTCCTTTCCTCCTTCCTTCCTTTCCTCCTTCCTTCCTTTCCTTCCTTCCTTCCTTCCCTCTTTCCTTCCTTTCCCTCCTTTCCTCCTTCCTTCCCTTCCTCCTTCCGTCCCTGGCAGTCATTCCATCCCTATATATACATAATTCATGACCGATGATTCTCTCTCTCTCTCTCTCTCTCTCTCTCTCTCTCTCTCTCTCTCTCCCATCATCTCTTTCTCCTGTGTTCCTTTCCTCCCTTCCCCTCCCCTCTCTCTCACCCATCTCCTCCCCCTCCCTCTCCCCTCTCTCTCACCCCTCTCCTCCCCCTCCCTCTCCCCTCTCTCTCACCCCTCGCCTCCCTCTTCCCCTCCCCTCTCCCTCACCCCTTTTTCTCCCTCCCCTCTCCCTCTCATCTTTTTTTCCATCCCACCTTCCTTCTAGCCTCTTCTTCCTCTCTTCCTCCTTCCTCCCCCTCCTCTCTTCTCTCTCTCTCTCTCTCTCTCTCTCTCTCTCTCTCTCTCTCATCCCTCTCCTCTCCAATCCCGTCTCTCTGACCTTTTCCCTCCTCTTTCTCCTTACCTCTTTCCCCTCCTCCCCTCTTCCCCTCTCTTCCTTCCCTCTACCTCTCCCCTCCTCCACATCTCCTCCCTCTCCTCCCTCTCACCTCTGTCTGTCCTCACCTTCTTGCTTTACTATCCCTACTTATTGCTTTACTATCCCTACCTTATTGCTTTACTATCCCTACCTTATTGCTTTACTATCCCTACCTTATTGCTTTACTATCCTTGTCTTCTTGCTTTACTATCCCTACCTTAGTGCTTTACTATCCTTGCCTTCTTGCTTTACTATCCTTGCCCTCTCTCCCTCTCTCTTTCCTCCCTCCCTCTCCTCCCTCTGGACTGATACATCAACACAAACCCTCGAAGCAAAATTATTTAATGTGGGAAACTGTTGTCCATGAGAGAGAGAGAGAGAGAGAGAGAGAGAGAGAGATGGATATACAGTCAGACAGATAGATAGATTGATAGATAGATAGATAGATAGATAGAGAGAGAGAGAGAGAGAGAGAGAGATACAATGAGATAGATATAGGTAGATACAGAGAGAGAGAGAGAGAGAGAGAGAGAGAGAGAGAGAGAGATGAATAAACAGTGAGACAGATAGATAGATAGAGAGAGAGAGAGAGAGAGAGAGAGAGAGAGAGAGAGAGAGAGAGAGAGAGAGAGAGAGAGAGAGAGAGAGAGAGAGAGAGAGAGAGAGAGAGAGAGAGAGAGAGAGAGAGAGAGAGAGAGAGAGAGAGAGAGAGGTGTAGTGTACTCATGGGAGGGGGGGCAGGCACACAGGGGAGGGGGGGCGGCGTGCCCTAATGAACAGGTGTGTTGTACCAGCAGCCACGTGCATGTTGGCCGGCAGGGGGAGGGGAGGGAGGGAGGAGAGAGAGAGGGAGGGAAGGAGAGAGGAAGGGAGGGAAGAGAGGGAGGGACAGGGGGAGAAGGGAGGGGAGAGGAGGGAGAAAGGGTAGGAAGTAAGGGAAGGTGTGTTGGCCAGGCTTGGGAAAGGGAGGGGAGAGGAAGAGGGGGAGGGAGGGGGGGAGGGACGAGAGGGAGAGAGAGAGGAGAAGCACGATCTCTCTCTCTATCTATCTATCTATCTATCTATCCCCCCTCTTAGGCCATTAGTGTACAGAGACTGTCAGAAAAACAAAGAAATATAATTGACTTCACTGATAGTACACTCGAATATACAGCAGAAAATTCATCCTCACTTTGTATAATTCTCTTGTACACCCACATTTAGAGTGCAGTGTGCAGTTCTGGTCGCCTTGTTACTAGAGAGAGAGAGAGAGAGAAGGGTGGCCAAAGTGATACCTAGATTAACGTAAACCATGAGAGGGGCGTTTTTAGCAGCTCTGAATCCCTTTACCCAAACTAAACGCGGCTTATGGTATTTAATTCAAGTGTTTACAATATTCAAAGGAGACGATAACTCTCTCTCTCTCTCTCTCTCTCTCTCTCTCTCTCTCTCTTACTTCTTTCTTTTCCTTCTCCACTTTTCTCTTATCTTTCTCTCCATTCTCCCTGCTCTTTCCTCCTTGTCCCTCCCTCTCTCCTTCCAAATCTTTCCCTCCCTCTTTCTCTCCTTTCTTTCCCACTCTTCATCTCAGTCTCTTAGCCTCCTCCCCTCTCCTTTCCTCCCCTTCTCTCTCCTCTCCTCTCTTCTCCTCTCCTCTCCTCTCCTCCTCTCCCCTCCCCTCCCCTTCCCTCCCCTCCCCTCCCCTCCCCTTCTCTCCCCTATCTCCTGTTTCCTCTCTTCTCCCCTTTCTTTCTACTTATCTTCTTTCCTTCTCCCTTCCTTCCTTCCTCCCCCTCCTCCCCCCTCCTCTTCCTTTCCTCTCTCCCTCCTTTTTCCATCCTCACATCAGTTCACATTATTAGACATTCTCTTAGTGTTATCTCTCCATCCCTCCCTCCTCTTCTCTCTCCCCTACTTCTCTTCCCTCCCGTATCCTTCTTCCTCGCCTCGACTCCTCTCCTCTCCGCTTCTCTCCCTTTCTCCTCTTTCCCTCCCTTCCCTCCACAGCCCCCTCGCCCCTCCTCCTCACTACTCATGAATATTAAGAGAAAACTTTAAGCGGTTGTTGAACTGTTGTTTCCAGTGGTCAGATAGTCTCTCTCTCTCTCTCTCTCTCTCTCTCTCTCTCTCTCTCTCTTTCATACTGTATATATATATATATATATATATATATATATATATATACCGGTACAGTGTATAAAATCTCTCCCTCCCTCCCTCCCTCCCTTCCTACCTCCCTCCCTCCCTCCCTCCCTTCCTACCTCCCTCCCTCTCTTCCTACCTCCCTCCCTCCCTACCTCCCTCCCTCCCTCCCTACCTCCCTCCCTTCCTACCTCCCTTTCTCCCTCTCTCTCTCTCTCTCTCCATCCAGCTATCGTGGCTCTTTCTTCCATGTCCTCCTCCTCTCTCACTTTTCCTCACTGACTTTTTCTGTGTTTTTAGCAGAGTTTTTTTTTACGTTATTTATTGCTGTTGTTTAATGTTAATATAGTTTGGGTTTTATATGAGAGAGAGAGAGAGAGAGAGAGAGAGAGAGAGAGAGAGAGAGAGAGAGAGAGAGAGAGATTAATTGGTATATTGACTGATTCCCAGATAGATGGATAGATAGAAAGATAGATAGATAGATACGGTAGCTGGGCTGACTGACAAATAGATAGATAAATAGATTGATACGGTAGTTGGATTGGCTGACTGACAGATAGATAGATAGATAGATAGATAGGTAGGTAGGTAGATAGATAGATAGATAGATGCTTTGATTGATTCATAGACAGATAGATAGATGGATAGATAGATAGAAAGGAAGGGTAGGA
>NC_136954.1:3392451-3414951 GCF_032717465.1 Coenobita brevimanus
CTCCCTCCCTCCTTCCTTCCTTCCTTCCTTCCTTCCTTCCTTCCTCCCTCCCTCCCTCCCTCCTTCCTTCCTTCTTTCCTTTTAAACAAGGAAATAGAAAAAGGGAAAAATAAAAGAGAAGGAGACAAGGAAAGAGAAGGGAGAGAGAGAGAGAGAGACCTCAATTTATATGTCGTATGTGTATAAATTTGTTACGGTGTGTGTGTGTGTGTGTGTGTGTGTGTGTGTGTGTGTGTGTGTGAGAGAGAGAGAGAGAGAGAGAGAGGGGGGGAGAAAACTTGTCTGTGTGTGTGTGTGTGTGTGTGTGAGAGAGAGAGAGAGAGAGAGAGAGAGAGAGAGAGAGAGAGAGAGAGAGAGAGAGTGAGAGAGAGAGTGAGAGAGAGAGAGAGAGAGAGAGAGAGAGAGAGAGAGAGAGAGAGAGAGAGAGAGAGAGAGAAGGGGGAGAAAACTTGTGTGTGTGTGTGTGTGTGTGTGTGTGTGTGTGGGTCAACGTTTAAAGTTAAATGTTCTGAAAATCAACTGACCGTGTATGTGTGACCAGTGGAGGAGACAGGGGCAGGGACAGGGACAGGGACAGGGGCAGGGACAGGGATAGGGGCAGGGACAGGGACAGGGACAGGGGCAGGGACAGGGACAGGGGCAGGGACAGGGACAGGGACAGGGGCAGGGACAGGGACAGGGACAGGGACAGGGACAGGGACAGGGACAGGGACAGGGACAGGGACAGGGGCAGGGACAGGGGCAGGGGCAGGGACAGGGGCAGGGACAGGAACAGGGGCAGGGGCAGGGGCAGGGACAGGGACAGGAACAGGGGCAGGGACAGGAACAGGGGCAGGGGCAGGGACAGGGACAGGGACAGGGACAGGAACAGGGGCAGGGACAGGAGCAGGGGCAGGGGCAGGGACAGGGACAGGGACAGGGACAGGAACAGGGGCAGGGACAGGGACAGGGACAGGGGCAGGGACAGGGACAGGGGCAGGGACAGGGACAGGGGCAGGGACAGGGGCAGGGACAGGGACAGGGACAGGGACAGGGGCAGGGACAGGGGCAGGGACAGGGACAGGGGCAGGGACAGGGACAGGGACAGGGGCAGGGACAGGGACAGGCTTAAAATATCACTCCGTTTTAGTCCACATATTTTTTCTTACCTGCGGCGATGCTGGTAGGGCTATAAGTGAAATTTCTGAGGGATCATTTCTTGAAGGAAAATTTTGAATATCTGATCTTGGACACCTTTGAGCGATTTTTTTTTTTTTACAATATATAAAGTTCCTCTGCTCGAAATTTTGAATTGATTTTACGAATATATAATTCATCATTCTATTTTTATTTATTTTTTATGGAGGGACACTAAATGCATTGTTTCAAATCTAAAAAATGTTTGAAAAGCGTTTGAAATTAGGTCTTCTCTCTCTCTCTCTCTCTCTCTCTCTCTCTCTCTCTCTCTCTCTCTCTCTCTCTATTTATCTATCTCTCTCTGTCTGTCTGTCTAACTTTCTATCTGCATCTATCTATTTGCCTTTTTATCTATAAGTATCTTGGCATCTATCTGTCAGTCTATAAATATTTTTCCTATAGATAGATAGATAGGATATGTTCTCTCTCTCTCTCTCTCTCTCTCTCTCTCTCTTTCGCCTGTGTTAATGAAATGTGGGTTACATTCTCCGTAGAGTTTACACATACTGTATGCTTTTAACCTATATACGTCTCTCTCTCTCTCTCTCTCTCTCTCTCTGCTGGAACGAAAGAGAACATTAGGCATTTGTGTATATTACGAACGCAATGAGACATATAGAGGAAGAGAGGAAAGGAAGAGAGGAAGGGAGGAGGGAAAGAGAGATGGAGAGTGGGGAGGCGAGAGAAGAGAGGGAGAAGGGGAAGGGGAAGGTAGGAAGTGAAGGGAGAGAGGGAGGAAAAGGGGAGAAGGGAGGAAGGGTGGATGGAAGTGAAGTAAAGAGAGAAAGAAAGGAAAAGGGAGGATGCCGACATGATGGACGAGAGAGAGAGAGAGAGAGAGGGAGAGAGAGAGAGAGAGAGAGAGAGAGAGAGAGAGAGATTTTACGTCTCTCTCTCTCTCTCCATAATTCCCCCTCCTCTCCTCCACTAATAACCTCCCTCTTCATCTCTGGCCCAAATCACTACATACCCCCCCTCTCCCTCTCCCTCTCTCTCTCTCTCTCTCTCTCTCTCTCTCTCTCTCTCTCTCTCTTAATTAACGAGCATTTTACCCACCATAATGAAAACCCAATTTTGCTCCGTTTTTTTAAAGCGTTGAGGTGGAGTGGGAGGGAGGAGGAAGTGTATAAGTGGAGAGAGAGAGAGAGAGAGAGAGAGAGAGAGAGAGAGAGAGAGAGAGAGAGAGAGAGGGAGAGTTAATTAGTGGGAGTGGAGTATGGGAGGGAGAAAGGAGTGAAGAGGGAATCAGACAAACTGGGGACGAAAGGGAGAGAGTAGAAGAGATAGGGAGGAGGGAGAAGGAGGAGGAAAGAGGGAGGAGGGAGAAGGGAGAAGGAGGAGGAAAGAGGGAGAGGGTTGAAGAGTAAGAGGAGCGTATGGGAGGGAAGAAGGAAGGAAAATGAAAGAGAAATGAAATAGTGGGGGGGACGAAAGACGGAGAGAGAGAGAGAGAGAGAGAGAGAGAGAGAGAGAGAGAGAGAGAGAGGAACGTGAATTACACGGGGAAACTAAACTAACTCCTTTCCTCCTAACTTCGCCCAGATTTTCTTCCTTTTCCAGCTTATTTAGGGTAAACAAGTAGCGGATAAAGGTAATGTTACGACTCTACATCCTTTCCATAGCACTTCTTCGTGACTAGCATCATATATGTCGTATCAATGTATTGTTACAACTCAGCGGTGAAGGAAAGCAGAATTAAGGCCAAGTTGGAGTGAAACGAGTATAGTAGATTATAATAAATTCTGCTTGGAGATAGAGAGATAGATAGATAGATAGATAGATAGATAGATAGATAGATAGAGAGAGAGAGAGAGAGAGAGAGAGTACACTTTCCTATTCTGTTGTGGAAGATCATGTACAAAAAAAATCTACGTATACTGAAACCCACGTTTAACTAACACAGCGAGAAATGAATACGAAGGATATTTAAGAGAGAGAGAGAGAGAGAGAGAGAGAGAGAGAGAGGGAGGGAGGGAGAGAGAGAGAGAGAGAGAGAGAGAGAGAGAGAGAGAGAGAGAGAGAGGAGAGGGGGGCAGTGATTAGGGCGAGAGATGAAGAAGGAGGGTATTAGTGGAAGAGAGGAGGAGTGAACTGTGAAGAATGGAGAGAGAGAGAGAGAGAGAGAGAGAGAGAGAGAGAGAGAGAGAGGAAGGGAGGGAAGGGAGCAAAGGGAGAATAGGAGAGGGAGAAGGGTGGAGGAGAGACTGGGGGATGGAAGTATAGAATGAGTGGTAAAAATGGAGGAAAGAGGAAGAGAGTATGAGAGGGAGGGTGGAGAGGAGGAGGAAAGATTGAGGAGGGGAAAGAGAGCGGAGAGAAGAGGATGGGAGGAGAGAGGGAGAGAGGGAGAGGAGGAGGAGGAGGAGGAAATCTAGAGAGAGAAGGAAGAAACTGTGAAATGGAAATGAAACTGAATGAGAAACATAGATAAAGAAATGGAGAGAGAGAGAGAGAGAGAGAGAGAGAGAGAGAGAAAGAGAGAGAGACAGACAGACAGACAGACAGACAGACAGAGACGTTTTGTATATGGGTTACAAGCATTCGTGCAAAACTCTACGGAGAATGTAACCCACATTTCATTAACACTGGGGGCGGGAGAGAGAGAGAGAGAGAGAGAGAGAGAGAGAAGGGGGGGAGGGGGAGGAGAAGCGTAATGATTAGGGCGAAAGATGAAGAGGGAGGTTATTAGTGGAAGAGAGGAGGGGAAATTACGGAGAGAGAGAGAGAGAGACAGAGACAGAGACAGAGAGAGAGCGGGGGGGAAGGGAGGGGGCCAGTACAGGAAGACATAACCATATTGTGTCCCTCCGTCATAACCACCAACTTTTAACAGCGTCCAAACTTTCGCGGAATCCATATTTTTTCGCATGGACGATATTAACGCGTTTGGCGATTTCACGGCCTTGCTGTTGGGTTTATCTGCCCTCTCTTGTTCTTCTCTCTCTCTCTCTCTCTCTCTCTTTTCATTTATTCTGAATAATTAGTTAAACGTGGGTTTCAAAACACGTAGATTTTTTTGCACGATCTTTCAGCACAGAATCGAGAAAATGTGATCTCTCTCTCTCTCTCTCTCTCTCTCTCTCTCTCTCTCTCTCTCTCTCTCTCTCTCTCTCTCTCTCTCTCTCTCTCTCTCTCTCTCTCTCTCTCAAGGACGAAGGATACGAAGAAAGATGTGTGAAAGTAAGATAGTCAGAGAATTTATGATGATATTTTCTCTGCCATTATTTCTGTCTATCCATCTTTGTATCTGTCTATCTATATATCTATCTATCCATTATCTATCTGCATCTACTTATCTATCTATCTATTGATGACGATGGATGCACAGAAAGAAGTGTGAAAGTAAGATAATAGAGAAATTAAAGAGATAATGAAAGGGGAAGGATGTGAGATATGTAAGCAAGAATGGCGTGAAATGAGCTCGAGGGAGAGAGAGAGAGAGAGAGAGAGAGAGAGAGAGAGAAAGACAGACAGACAGACAGACAGACTGACAGACAGACAGATAGACAGACAGAGACAGGGACAGACGGACAGACAGGTAGACACACAGACGGAGAGAGAGGGAAAGAGAGAGAGAGAGAGAGAGAGAGAGAGAGAGAGAGAGAGAGAGAGACAGACAGACAGACAGACAGACAGACAGACTGACAGACAGACAGATAGACAGACAGAGACAGGGACAGACGGACAGACAGGTAGACACACAGACGGAGAGAGAGGGAAAGAGAGAGAGAGAGAGAGAGAGAGAGAGAGAGACAGACAGACAGACAGACAGACTGACAGACAGACAGATAGACAGACAGAGACAGGGACAGACGGACAGACAGGTAGACACACAGACGGAGAGAGAGGGAAAGAGAGAGAGAGAGAGAGAGAGAGAGAGAGAGAGAGAGAGAGAGAGAGAGAGGGGGGGGCGGTGGGTGGGTAGATTGAGAGAGAGAGAGAGAGAGAGAGAGAGAGAGAGAGAGAGAGAGAGAGAGAGAAAGAGAGAGAGAGAGAGAGAGAGAGAGAGAGAGAGAGAGAGAGAGAGAGAGAGAGAGAGAGAGAGAGAGAGAGAGAGAGGCGGGCTATGAGTGTTGGGGTATTGATTACGGCGGCTGGAATGTAGCAATTATGTGGATGGTTCCCGCCCTAACTACCCTAATTAGGCTACAGTGATTAGACCCAAAATGACCTACAACGAGGCTAATGACAGGCTAATTACACCCTTATCCCCTCATACCTAAGGCTTTATTTCCATGTATCCATTTTACGGTAATTGTACAGGAGGTAATAATTATGATTTTGATGAGCTGAGAAGTGATGAGAGCACGAAGGAAAAGTTTCGGTGGGAATGTAGGAACAGGTTTCTAGTCCTGCAGACTTTGATGGAATCTGAAGACAATGATATTAATCAAATGTGGAGAGAGGTAAAAGAGGTTTTGCATGAGAGTGCTAAGGTTACTATTAAGAAAAAGGGAAAAGCGAGAAGGAAAAAGTGAATGTCAGATGAAACATGGAATGCAATTCAGAAAAGGAAAGAGGCTAAGTTAAGAAGTGAAGAACAACATGTTGATGGCCAGGTAGTTGAAGTACTTAGAGCAAAGTACTGGAGTTTACATTCTGAAGTAAAAAGACTCGTTAGACGTGATAAGAGGAGACTATATGATGAAAAGGCGACTGAGACAGAAATTAAATTAAGTAAAAATGACGGTCAGAGCACAAGAGCAGCGTATCAGGCCATAAAGGAGTTAACTGGGACTGAAAAGAGAAGGAAGGAAATACCTGTACGAGATAGAAATGGTAATTTGATGACTAAAGATTTGGATATAAAAGGAAGATGGAAAGAGCACTTTGAATCTGTTCTAAATAGACCAATCCCAGCTGAAGAGGACATTTTGCCAGCCGAGAGAGATTTGCAGATAGAAACAGGGGATATAACTTTGGAAGAGGTAGCAAAATCTATAAAGGAGTTAAAGAATTTTAAGGCCCCAGGAGAGGATGGAATATTCCTTGAAATGCTTAAGGTGGAAAATGACGAGTTGATGAATGCGCTTTTGAAACTTTTTAATGTGGCTTGGGATAATGGTGGAATTCCAGAAGAGTGGAAAAATGGAGTGATTATAAAAATACCAAAAAAGGGAGATTTAAGTGTGTGTGGCAATTGGAGGGGGATAACTTTGACACCTGTAGTTGCAAAAGTCTTTTCCAAAATCTTGTTGAACAGAATAGAGCCAGTAATTGATAAAATTTTAAGAGAAGAACAAGCGGGATTTAGAAAGGGTCGAGGTTGTAATGATCAGATTTTTATTGTAAGGCATCTAATGCAACAAATTAATGAGATGAAAATGCCACTTAGTATGTGTTTTGTGGATTTTGAAAAGGCGTTTGATAGTGTTTCACGTGGAGCTATGTTGAAAATTATGAGATTCTATGGTATACCAGAAAAGTTTGTAAATATTATTAGAAGCCTGCATGAAGGTACTTTCTGTAAGGTAATGGTGGGTGGTTGTTTGAGTGATCCATTTGAAGTTAGGTCAGGAGTGATTTAAGGAGGAGTTCTTTCGCCATTGCTGTTTGTTTTGGTTATGGATTATGTTATGAAAAAGGTTGTAAGGAGAACAGGTGCAGGAATTAACTGGAAAGAAAATAAGAAGCTGATGGATTTGGACTATGCTGATGATATTGTACTGATTTGTGGAAGTATTTACGAGATGCAGAGGGTGCTTGATTGTCTGGTGGAGGAAGGAGAAAGAGTGGGATTGGTAATAAATTGTGGAAAGACTGAAATTATTAATATGAACGTGGAGAACCAAATCGATTGTGTAATTGGGAATAATGTGGTGAAGAATGTAGAAAACTTTAAATATCTGGGAACGATTGTATCATCTAATGGATCATTAAACAATGAAATTGAGGAGAGGATTAGACAGGCTTGGCGAGCTGTTGGAATGTTGAAATCTGTTTGGAATAATAATATGCTTTCGGTACATACTAAAGTGAAAATTTACAAGTCCATGGTTAGACCAATTTTAATTTACGGGCATGAGTCATGGTACAGTACAATTGCAACAGATCAGAAAGTATTAGGATTTGAGAATAAAATACTGAGAAGGATTCTTGGGGTAAAGTGGCAAGACAGAGTTACAATTGCAAGAGTAAGGGATATTACGAGAGTGGAACCAGTTAATGAATATGTGAGACTGTCTCGCTGGAAGTGGCTGGGGCACATATACAGAAAAGAAGGCAGTTTAATACAGGATGTGCCAGAGTGGACTGCTAGAGGAAGAAGAGGTAGAGGTAGGCCGAGGGAAACCTGGTTGAGGACAATGAAAAAAGAAGCAGGAGAGGAGTGTTGGTGGGACCTGAAGGAGATGGCAAGAGACAAATATTGGTGGAGAGAGTTCATCGAGGCCCTATGCATCCCGTGGGGTGCCACAGAAAATGATTGATTGATTGATTGATCCATTTTACCATATGGACGGTGGGTATTCGTGCCAAAGTGGTGACGTGGAGGTGTATGGCGAGTAATTGGACTGGACCTTCGGAAAAGGGTTCTTAAATCTGTGTCCAGAGTTGGGTCATAAAAATATATTGATTTCAGATGACTTAGGCCTACTCGGGTGAAAAGATAGATAGATGGACAGATAGATAGATGGATAGATAGACAGATAGATAGATGGATAGATAGATGGATACATAGAAAGATGGATGGATGGATGGATGGAGGATGGATAGATAGAAAGATAGAGATAGATAGATAGATGGATAGATGGATGGAAGGATGGAGGAGTGATGGATGATGGATTGATGGATGGATGGAGGATGGATAGATAGATGGACAGATAGATAAATAGGTAGATGGATGGATAGATAGGTAGATAGATAGATAGACAGTTAGACAGATAGATAGATAGATGAATGGATGGATGGAGGATGGATAGATAGATAGATAGATAGACATAGAAATATAGAGATATAGATGGATGGATGGATGGATGGATGGATAGACAGATAGATAGATAGATGGATAGATGGATAGACAGATAGATGGATGGATGAATGGATGGAGGATGGATAGATAAATAGACAGATAGATAGATAGACAGTTAGACAGATAGATAGGTGGATGGATGGAGGATGGATAGATAGACAGTTAGCTGGATAGATAGATAGATAGATGGATGGATAGACAGATAGATAGACAGACAGACAGATAGACAGATAGATAGATAGATAGAGAGATATACCGTAAATATATATAAGGTTTACGTCACAAAATTCTTTCGGCTCCAAATTTTTTTCCTATAGACATAAAAACGGGGATGATGATGGTGTGTGTGTGTGTGTGTGTGTGTGTGTGTGTGTGTGTGTGTGTGTGTGTGTGTGTGTGTGTGTGTGTGTGTGTGTGTGTGTGTGTGTGTAAGAGGAGGAAATGGAGGGGGAGAAAAGAGAGAGGAGGAAGGATGTGTTTTGTGTGTGTTTGTGTGTGTGTGTGTGTGTGTGTGTAAGAGGAGGAAATGGAGGGGGAGAAAAGAGAGAGGAGGAAGGATGTGTTGTGTGTGTGTGTGTGTGTGTGAGAGAGAGAGAGAGAGAGAGAGAGAGAGAGAGAGAGAGAGAGAGAGAGAGAGAGAGAGTAGGAGGGGGAGGAAAATTGGGGAGAGAGGAGGAAATGGGAGGGGGGGAAGAGGAGGGAAAGTACAAGAGGAAGACAGCGAAGAGGAGGAGGAAGAGGAGTGGAGGTAAGGAGGAAAGAGGAATGGAGGAGAGGAGTGAATATGTAGTTCTGTAGCACTTCTTCTTGACTAGCATATCAGCACTGGAGATGGAGGAATGGCAATTTTAGGCCAAGTTAGAGTGAAATGAGTATAGAGCATAACCCTACCATGAGAGAGCTGAGGAAGGAAGGAGGAAGGAAGGAAGGTAAAAAAGGAGATGAAGGGAAGGAGGGAAGGAAGGAAGGGAGGGAAGGAAGGAAGGAAGGGGGAAAGAAGGAGGGAAGGAAGGGAGGAAGGAAAAAAGGAAGAAGGAAGGAAGAAAGAAGGAACGAAGGAGCAAGAAAGGAAGGAAGGGAAGGAAGAGGGTGAATGGAAGGAAGGAAGGAAGGAAAGGAAGGAGATGGAGGGAAGGAGGGAAGGAAGGAAGGGAAGAAGAAAGAAGGAAGGAAGGGAAGAAGAAAAAAATAGGGAAGGGAAGAAGGAACGAAGGGAGGAATGAAGAAAGGAAGGAAGGAAGGGGGAAAGAAGGAAGGAAAGGAGGAATGAAGAAAGGAAGGAAGGAAGGCAGGAGGGAAGGAAGGAAGGGTGTCTGGATGGAAGGAAGGAAGTATTTAAGGAAGAAAGGGGGAAAGAAGGAAGTAAGGGAGGAATGAAGAAAGGAAGGGGAGAAGGAAGGGCAGAAGGAAGGAAGGAAGAAGAGAGAAGGAAGGAAGGAAGAAGAGAGAAGGAAGGAAGGAAGGAAGAGAGAGAGGATGAAGCCGTTTGCCTATGTATTCTCTTTAAGGAGTGGAGGGGAAATGAGGAGGTGAGGGGAGATAGTGATGGCAGATGAGTGAAAATGAGGGGAGATGAGGAGGGAAAATGAAGGACATGAGGAGGGAAGATGAGATGAGAAGGGAAGATGAGGGAGATGAGGAGGGAAGATGAGGGAGATGAGGAGGGAAAATGAGGGAGATGAGAGAAAATGAGGGAGATGAGGAGGGAAGATGAGGGAGATGAGGAGGGAAAATGAGGGAGATGAGGAGGGAAAATGAGGGAGATGAGGAGGGAAAATGAGGGAGATGAGGAGGGAAAATGAGGGAGATGAGGAGGGAAAATGAGATGAGAGGGGAAGATGGAGGACGTGAGAGGAAATGAAGGAGTGGAGGTGATTAGCTGGCGGGTAATGAGGGGATATGACTGACTCAGGGTTAATTACTTTAGATAGATAGATCGACAGATAGATAGATGGATAGATAGATAGATAGAGAGAGAGAGAGATGGATAGACAGTTAGGTAGATAGATAGATAGATGGATAGATAGGTAGATAGATAGAGGGATAGATAGATTGGTAGGTAAATGAACTGATATAAATAGATAGATATGTAGATAGATGTATACTCTGAGAAACTGAGAGAGAGAGAGAGAGAGGGAGAGAGAGTGAGAGAACTGAGAGAGAGAGAGAGAGAGAGAGAGAGAGAGAGAGAGAGAGAGAGAGAGAGAGAGAGAGAGAGAGAGAGAGAGAGAGAGAGAGAGAGAGAGAGAGAGAGAGAGAGAGAGAGAGAGAGAGAGAGAGAGAGAGAGAGAGAGAGAGAGAGAAATCTGATCTCAGTGTTTGCCTGCAGGATAGTAATCATTCTCTCTCTCTCTCTCTCTCCATTTATATGACTCTGAATTACTCCATATACAATGTTATATTAAACCCTCATTATTATTATTATTATTATTATTATTATTATTATTATTATTATTATTATTATCATTATATGTTAGGACCAACTTGCCTAGGCCTGGGCTCCTACGCTCCTCATGGGGCAACGTAGGATTGGATGATGGATGGATCATTATTATTATTTTTATTATTATTATTATTATTATTAATATTGTCATTATTATTATTATTATTGTTATTATTATTATTATTATTATTATTATTATTGTCATCATCATCATCTCTTTCCCTCACCAGATTGGGTGAGGTAGGATTCTTACAGAGAGAGAGAGAGAGAGAGAGAAGGGTCAACTGAGAAAAATAATCCAAGTGTAATTAAATGCAGGAATGAGGGAGGAAGAAGGAACTGAGAGAATGGAAGAGAAAGAAAGAGAGGAAGAGAGAAAAATGCAGGGAAGGAAGGGAGAGGGGAAGGAAGGAAGAAATTAAGGAAAGAAGAAAGGAGGGGAGATGGAAAGGAAGGAAGGGAGGAGGGAGGGAAAGGATGGAAGGAAGGAAGGAAGAAGAGGAGAGGGAAAGAAAGGAAGGAAGGAAGGAAGAAAGGAGAAAAGAGGGAAAGGAAAGAAGGTGGGAGGAAAGAAGGAAGGAAGAAAGGAGAGGAGAGGGAAAGGAAGGAAGGATGGAAGGAAGGAAGGAAGGAGAAGAGAGGGAAAGGAAGGAAGGAAGGGAGAGGGAAAGGAAAGAAGGAAGGGAGGAAGGAAGGAAGGAAGGGAGGAGAAGAGAGGGAAAGGAAAGAAGGAAGGAAGGAAGGAGGGAAGGGAGGGAGGAAGGAGGGAGAGAATGAATTAGGGAAAGAGAAGAAGAGAGAAAAATGGAAGGAAGGAAGGGAGAGGGGAAGGAAGGAAGGAAGCACAGAATGAGAAAGTAGGAAAGATGGAAGGAAGGAAGGGAAGAGAGAAGGAAGCAGAGAGAGAAAGAAGGAAAGACAGAAAAATGGAGGGAGAAGGGAAGGGAGGAAGAAAGGAAGGAGAAAGAGAAAGAGAGGAAGTAGGAAAATTGGAAGGAAGGAGGGAAGGAAGGAAGGATGGAAGAAATGAAGGAAGGAAGGGAGCACGGAAGGAATGAAGGAAGGATGGATGAAAGGAGGGAAGGAAGAGAGGAGAGGAGAGGAAGGAAGGAGAGGAAAGGAAGGAAAGAAGGAAGGGAGCAGGGAAGGAGGGAAGGAAGGAAGGAGAGGAAAGGAATGAAAGAAGGAAGAAAGGAAGGGAGCATGGAAGGAGGGAAGGGAGGAAGGAGAGGGAAGGAGGGAAGGAAGGAAGGAAGGAGAGGAAAGGAAGGAAGGAACGAAGGGAGCATGGAAGGAATGAAGGAGGGAAGAAAGGAAGGACGGAGGGAAGGAAGGAAAGAAGGAGGGAAGGAAGGAAAGAAGGAGGGAAGGAAGGAAAGAAGGAGGGAAGGAAGGAATGAAGGAGGGAAGAAAGGAAGGACGGAGGGAAGGAAGGAAAGAAGGAGGGAAGGAAGAATTTTCTGGAATGGTCGATAGAGAATATTGCAAATCCATCTGTCTATCTATCTATCCATCTATCTATCTTTCTATCTATCTATCCATCCATTTATCTATCTATCTATCTATCTATCCATCCATCTATCTATCTATCTATCTAACTATATATTTTTCTATCTGTCTATCTATCCATCTACCTACCTACAGATTTCCGGAAGGAGAGAGAGAGAGAGAGAATGCAGGAGATGGAGCAGGTGGGAAAAAGTCCTTTGAAGGAGAGACAGACAGACAGACAGACAGAGAGGAGGGGGATGGTGAGGAGGATATAGAAGGGAGAGAGGAGGAAAAGAGTGAGTGAAAGAGAGAGAGAGAGAGAGAGAGAGAGAGAGAGAGAGAGAGAGAGAGAGAGAGAGAGGAACAAGGTGAAAAGCCAGAGAGAGAAAAGAGAAAGAAGTGAAAATGAAAGGAATGTGCTGAGAAGAGGAAGAAGAAGAAGAAGAAGAGGAGGAAGAAGAGGAGGAGGAAGAAGAGGAGGAGGAAGAAGAGGAAGGGGGAGAGGAAGAGGAGTAGTAATGCTAAGAAATAGTGTTTTAGTAGTGTATGACGCACAGACAAGGAAGTCAGAGATAATTACGTCGTGTGTGTGTGTGTGTGTGTGTGTGTGTGTGTGTGTGTGTGTGTGTGTGTGTGTGTGTGTGTCTCTCTCTCTCTCTCTCTCTCTCTCATTACCTCGTGTGTGTGTGTGTGTGTGTGTGTGTGTCTCTCTCTCTCTCTCATTACCTCGTGTGTGTGTGTGTGTGTGTGTGTGTGTGTGTGTGTGTGTGTGTGTGTGTGTGTGTCTCTCTCTCTCTCTCTCTTACTTTATGTGTGTTTGTGTGTGTGTGTGTGTGTGTGTGTGTGTGTGTGTGTGTGTGTGTCTCTCTCTCTCATTACCTCGTGTGTGCGTGTGTGTGTGTGTGTGTGTGTGCAGGGATCACGAAGGATGATGAGAGAGAGACGGTAATTAACAGAGGCTTAGGTGTCTAGATGATGAAATTGTGTGGTGAAGGTGTGGTGAGGGTGTGGTGAGGTAGTGTGGTGAGGCAGTGTGGTGAGGCAGTGTGGTGAGGTAGTGTGGTGAGGGTGTGGTGAGGTGGTGTGGTGAGGCAATGTGGTGAGGGTGTGGTGAGGCGGTGTGATAAGGCAGTGTTGTAAGGGTGTGGTGAGGCGGTGTGATAAAGCAATGTGGTGAGGCTGTGTGGTGAGGGTGTGGTGAGACTGTGGTGAGGCAGTGTGGTGAGGGTGTGATGAGGCGGTGTGATAAGGCAGTGTGATGAGGCAATGTGGTGAGGGTGTGGTAAGGCAGTGTGGTGAGGCAATGTGGTGAGGCAGTGTGGTGAGGCGGTTTGGTGAGGCAGTGTGGTGAGGCGGTTTGGTGAGGCAGTGTGGTGAGACTGTGGTGAGGCGGTGTGGTGAGGCAGTGAGGTGAGGGTGTGGTGAGGCGGTGTGATACGGCATTGTGGTGGTGTGATAAGGCAGTGTGGTGAGGCGGTGTGGTGAGGGAAGGCAGGTAGCGAACATCAAAATTTCAGAGACAAGTAAGGTAAGACAAGGGAAGGAGAACGAATGTGGTAGGTGTGGTGGAGAGGCAGGTGTGGTGGAGAGAGACAGGTGTGGTGGAGGGGGACAGGTGTGGTGGAGAGAGAGATATTGTGGAGAGGGAGGTGTGGTGGAGAGGCAGATGTGGTGGAAAGAGACAGGTGTGGTGGAGAGAGATAGGTGTGGTGGAGAGACAGGTGTGGTGGAGAGGCAGGTGTGGTGGAGAGATGTGGTGGAGAGACAGGTGTGGTGGAGGGGGACAGGTGTGGTGGAGAGGCAGGTGTGGTGGAGAGACAAGTGTGGTGGAGAGACAGGTGTGGTGGAGACAGGTGTGGTGGAGAGACAGGTGTGGTGGAGACAGGTGTGGTGATGAGACAGGTGTGGTGGAAAGACAGGTGTGGTGGAGAGAGACAGGTGTGGTGGAGGGGGACAGGTGTGGTGGAGAGGCAGGTGTGGTGGAGAGACAAGTGTGGTGGAGAGACAGGTGTGGTGGAGACAGGTGTGGTGGAGAGACAGGTGTGGTGGAGACAGGTGTGGTGATGAGACAGGTGTGGTGGAAAGACAGGTGTGGTGGAGAGAGACAGGTGTGGTGGAGAGAGACAGGTGTGGTGGAGGGGGACAGGTGTGGTGGAGAGACAGGTGTGGTGGGGAGACAGCTGTGGTGGAGAGATAGGTGTGGTGGAGAGACAGGTGTGGTGGAGGGGGACAGGTGTGGTGGAGGGGCAGGTGTGGTGGAGAGGCAGGTGTGGTGGAGAGGCAGGTGTGGTGGAGAGGCAGCTGTGGTGAAGAAGCAGGTGTGGTGGAGAGGCAGGTGTGGTGGAGAGGCAGGTGTGGTGGAGAGGCAGCTGTGGTGGAGAGGCAGCTGTGGTGGAGAGGCAGCTGTGGTGGAGAGGCAGGTGTGGTGGCATTCTTCCCTTAATCATCCATCTATCCATACATCCACATATCTATCTATCTATTTATCTATCTATGTATCTATCTATCTATCTGTCTACAGTATGTGGGAATCGTAACTCCATATTCTGACTTATATTCCCTAACACCTTTTCCTAAGCAATTTATTTTACTTTACTCTTCTCTTCTGTGTTCTGTAAATCCTTCTAATATCGTACAAATTGATATTAACCAACCAAAAATAAATAGCTTAGGAAAAGGTGTTAGGGAGCTTCATCAACTGACGTGAATACGGGCTATAAGATCACTTCCTTCCTTCCTTCCTTCCTTCCTCTCTTCCTTCCTTCCTTCCTTCCTTCCTTCCTTCCTCTCTTCCTTCCTTCCTTCCTTCCTTCCTTCGTTCCTTCATTTAATTACCTGCAAGAGAGAGAGAGAGAGAGAGAGAGAGAGAGAGAGAGAAAGAGAGAGAGAGAGAGAGAGAAAGGTAGGAAAGGAATGAGGATGATAAATAAGAATTGCGAGAGAGAGAGAGAGAGAGAGAGAGAGAGAGAGAGAGAGAGAGAGAGAGAGAGAGAGGTAGGAAAGGAATGAGGATGATAAATAAGAATTGCGAGAGAGAGAGAGAGAGAGAGAGAGAGAGAGAGAGAGAGAGAGAGAGAGAGAAATAAACAAAGAGTGATAAAAAATGCACTGGAGGGAGGAAAGAGGGAGGGAAGGAGGGAAATTTAAAGAGAACGGAGGGAAAGGGAGGGAGGTGAGGAAGGAAAGAGTTGGAGAGAAAAATATTGATGACGAGGAAGGACAAAGGCAGAGAGAGAGGGAGAGAGAGAGAGAGAGGAAGGAAAGCGATGTAGAGAAAAGTAATGATGATGTGAAAGGACAAAGAGAGAGAGAGAGAGAGAGAGAGAGAGAGAGAGAGAGAGAGAGAGAGAGAGAGAGAGCAAAGGAAATATAGAGAGAGGAAGGAGGAAAATATGAAAGAGGAGAGAGGGAGACAGACAGACAGACAGACAGCCAGCCTCCACACTTCCTCTCACCACAAACACATAATATTAGTTGTGGTTAATTGTGGTGACTGTGGTGATGGTGGTGAAATGCAGTTGTGGTGGTAGTGATTGCGGTGGTTGTGGTAGGCGTGTGTCATAGTGTGGTGGTTGTAGTTGATTGTTGTGGTGGTAGTGATTGTGGTGGTTGTGGTTGATTGTTGTGGTGGTAGTGATTGTGGTGGTTGTGGTTGATTGTTGTGGTGGTAGTGATTGTGGTGGTTGTGGTAAGCGTGTCATAGTGTGGTGGTTGTGGTGGTTTGTTGTGGTGGTTTACTGTGGTGGTAGTGATTGTGGTGGTTGTGGTAGGCGTGTGTCATAGTGTGGTGGTTGTGCTGGTTTGTTGTGGTGGTAGTGATTGTGGTGGTTGTGGTAGGCGTGTGTCATAGTGTGGTGGTTGTGGTTAATTGTTGGTGTGGTATATGTGAGTGGTATTGTGGTGTGGAGAGGATGGAGAATGAGAGACTGACTAGAAGAGTGTGTGAGTTAGGTGGAGGGGAGGAGTGGGAGGGGAAGACCAAGGATGAGATGGAGAAATGGAGAGATGAGAGAGGGGTGTGTGTGAGTTGGAGGGAGGGCAGGCAAACGGCAGAGGAGAAGGCGACGTGAAGGTGATTTGTTTGTGGCCACACGTTACGGGATTAAGGCGTCTGGCAGGAGATAGACAGATGGATAGACAGATAGATAGATTGAGAGAGAGAGAGAGAGAGAGAGAGAGAGAGAGAGACTTCACTATCTCTTTGCCGCACGGTCGCTCCTTTCTCACAATTTCCGGATTTAATTAAACACGCATCTATTTTTATCTACATATTTTTGGTGGTTGGTGTGGTGGGAGGGGAGGGAGGGGAGGGGAAGGGTGGGGGAGGCGTAGGCAGGGGAGGGGAAGGGTGGGAGAGAGGTGTAGGTGGGGAGAGGAGGAGTGTAGATGGGGGAGAGGAAGGGTATAGGTGGGGGGTGAATGTAAGTGAAGGGGGACTGGGAAGGATGTAGGTGGGGGAGGGGAAGGGTGTAGGTGGGGGAAGGGATGGGTGTAGGTGGGGGAGGAGAAGGATTTAGGTAGGGGAGGGGAAGGGTGTAGGTGGGGGAAGGGATGGGTGTAGGTGGGGGGGAAGGGTGTGGGTTGGAGAAGGGAGGGGTGTAGGTGGGGGGGAAGGGTGTAGGTGGGGGAAGGGATGGGTGTAGGTGGGGGGGAAGGGTGTGGGTTGGGGAAGGGATGGGTGTAGGTGGGGGGAAGGGTGTGGGTTGGGGAAGGGAGGGGTGTAGGTGGGGGGAAGGGTGTGGGTTGGGGAAGGGATGGGTGTAGGTGGGGGGAAGGGTGTGGGTTGGGGAAGGGAGGGGTGTAGGTGGGGGGAAGGGTGTGGGTTGGGGAAGGGATGGGTGTAGGTGGGGGGGAAGGGTGTGGGTTGGGGAAGGGAGGGGTGTAGGTGGGGGGAAGGGTGTGGGTTGGGGAAGGGAGGGGTGTAGGTGGGGGGAAGGGTGTAGGTGGGGGAAGGGAGGGGTGTAGGTGGGGGGGAAGGGTGTGGGTTGGGGAAGGGATGGGTGTAGGTGGGGGGAAGGGTGTGGGTTGGGGAAGGGAGGGGTGTAGGTGGGGGGAAGGGTGTGGGTTGGGGAAGGGATGGGTGTAGGTGGGGGGGAAGGGTGTGGGTTGGGGAAGGGATGGGTGTAGGTGGGGGAAGGGATGGGTGTAGGTGGGGGAAGGGATGGGTGCAGGTGGGGGGGAAGAGTGTGGGTTGGGGAAGGGATGGGTGTAGGTGGGGGGGAAGGGTGTGGGTTGGGGAAGGGAGGGGTGTCGATGGGGGAGGGGAAGGACGTAGGTGGAGGAGGGGATAGGTGTAGGTGGGGAAGGGAGTTGTAGGTGGGGGGAAGGGTGTAGGTGGGGAAGGGAGTGTAGGTAGGGGAGGGGAGGGGATGTAGGTGGGGGAGAGGGGGGACGATATAGATGGGGGTAGCGCAGATGGTGATGACAGCCACTACAAATATATATATATATATATAATTAATTCCAGCGTGACCCACCAGGCATCCGGTAATGATTTAATTAAAGAGGTAGTGACAGTGGTTGGAGGGAGTGCAGCCTACATGCGTGGTAGTTGTAGTGCACGTATAGTAAAAGAAGCAATACTATAACACAGACATAGTAATTATAGACGCACATCGTCATCATCATCATCATCATCCTTAACATCATTATCATCATCATCATCGTCATTAACATCATCATCATCATCATCAATATCATCATCATCATCATCATTATCAACATCATCATCATCATCATCATCATCACCATCATCATCATCATCATCACCATCATCAATATCATCATCATCATCATCATCATCATCATCATCATTATCCGGACTTCCTTTCCATCATCAAGGAAACTCCCTAACACCTCTTCCTAATCGATTTATTTTGCATAATACTGTCCCACTGTGTTAAATAATTCCTCCTAACACTGCCATACCCTGCACAAATAACGTACAAAAGGATATTAACCAGCCATATCCAAAACTAAATCGCTATGGAAGAGGTATTTGGGAGACTCCTTGCGAGCCTTGGTCCCTCCATCAGTTAAAGACAAGGATAGAGAAGCAGGAAGGCTCTCCCCCACCCACCAACCCTCCAAAACAGTCCGGCAGGAAATAGTGAGAAGGACCACAATAGAGCATAGAAAAACTCACGGAAATTTTATAGGAAATGTACTGCGGGTTGTGTGTGTGTGTGTGTGTGTGTGTGTGTGTGAGAGAGAGAGAGAGAGAGAGAGAGAGAGAGAGAGAGAGAGAGAGAGAGAGAGAGAGAGGGAGGGAGGAAAGAAAAACTGAGCGAGGGGACAGTGGCGTTAGGATGACGTATGCAAATGAAAATGAAGGGGTGAATGACTCTCTCTCTCTCTCTCTCTCTCTCTCTCTCTCTCTCTGACCAAGTGACATCCTGAATATTAAGTGCTCACAATATCAGAGAGAGAGAGAGAGAGAGAGAGAGAGAGAGAGAGAGAGAGAGAGAGGGAGGGAGGAAGGGAGGGGAAGGAGTGAGAAAGTGGAGAAGTGAGACGAAAGACATCATGAATCTTCCTATGAGAGAGAGAGAGAGAGAGAGAGAGAGAGAGAGAGAGAGAGAGAGAGAGAGGAAAAGCCAGATAAATATGGAGTGATATTTTAATCATATATTACTGAAGGATCTGACAGGAAAAAAATATCTCACACTGATTGTCTCTGTCTGTCTGTCTGTCTGTCTGTCTGTCTGTCTCTGTCTCTCTCTCTCTCTCTCTCTCTCTCTCTCTCTCTCTCTCCATTAAACCACACCCTGAACCACCACATCACCACACCAGCATCACACTCTCTCTACACACCAGGACCAGTTCACACCACCACACTGCACCACACCCTCACCACATTTCACCACACTTCACCACACCTCACCACACTTCACCACACCTCACCACACTTCACCACATTTCACCACACCTCACCGCACTTCACCACACTTCACCAAACCCTCACCACACTTCACCAAACCTCACCACACTTCACCACACTTCACCACATCCTCACCACACTTCACCACACCTCACCACACTCTCGTCCATCGCTCCTGCATATAGAATTCTCACTCTGATTTGCATATTATGTTTGTATGAGAGGACTGCCACACTTCCACCCTCCCCCCCTCTATCACCACCACCACCACACTACCACCACCACACTACCACTACCACACTACCACCACACTACCACCACACCACCACACTACCACACTATCTCCACTAAATTACCACCACCACCACACCACCACCACACTACCACCACAGTCATCAGCGTGTAGGAGCAACATGCATTATTTAAGAGTGTGTCTGGCTGCATTAAATTTAGTAATGAGTGACGCGTTGACTCTCTCTCTCTCTCTCTCTCTCTCTCTCTCTCTCTCTCTCTCTCTCTCTCTCATTCAGGCTTCCTCTTTCCTCCCTCCCATCCTCCTCTCTCTCCTCTTAAGCAGTGTTTTATCTTCCTCTTACTCTTCTCTCTTCCTCTCTTCCTCTCCTCCTCTCTTTCTGTCTTCCTCCCTTCCTCTCCTCACTTTTCCTCTTCCTTTCTTCCTCCTCCATCTCATGTCTTATGTTGACCCCTTCCTTCCCTCTCTCTCTCTCTCAAACGTCTCCCTCCTCTTTTCTCCCTCTTTTCGCGACCATAGAATTGAAGAGAAAATAAGGAGAGAGAGAGAGAGAGAGAGAGAGAGAGAGAGAGAGAGAGAGAGAGAGAGAGAGAGAGAGAGAGAGAGAGAGAGAGAGAGAGAGAGAGAGAGAGAGAGAGAGAGAGAGAGAGAGAGAGAGAGAGAGAGAGAGAGAGAGAGAGAGAGAGAGAGAGGGAGAGAGAGAGAGAGAGAGAGAGAGAGAGAGAGAGAGAGAGAGAGAGAGAGAGAGAGAGGGAGAGGGAGAGAGAGAGAGACGCTGGTGACGTGTCAGTGCCGTGGCGTCCCCTACTTATAGACGTGGCACAACATCACTACTTGTGTTGCAAATATCCTCCTAACTCCTACTTTGGCGGCGAGGGCAGGGGTGTTGGCAGGGGGTGTTGGTAGGGGTGTTGGCAGGGAAGGGGTTTTAGCAGGGAGGAGGTGTTTGCAGGGAGGGGTGTTGGCAGGGAGGGGTGTTGGCAGGGAGGGGTGTTGGCAGAGAGGGGGTGTTGGCAGGGAGGGGGTGTTGGCAGGGAGGGGTGTTGGCAGGGGTGTTGGCAGGGAGGGGAGGTTGGCAGGGGTGTTGGCAGGGGGAATCAGGAGTAGAATAACGAAATCTACTCCATACTACCGTCCACTGCTATCTGTCTCACTCACGCTGCAACCATCATCATCATCATCATCATCATCATCACCATCATTATCGTCATCATCACCATCATCATCATCACCACCATCATCACCATCACCATCACCATCATCACCATCATCATCATCACTATCATCATCACTTATACCACCATCACCACTACCATCATCATTATCACCATCATCACCATCATCACCATCATCATCATCATCCCCATCATCATCATCACCACCACCACCACCATCATCATCATCATCACCATCACCACCATCACCATCATCATCACCATCATCATCATCACCATCATCATCATCATCATCACCATCACCACCATCACCATCATCATCATCACCATCATCACCACCATCATCATCATCATCATCATCATCATCATCATCATCATCACCATCATCATCACCATCATCACCACACCGGGTCAGTAAATTAAGTTAATGATGAAGGTGTTCCATAAATCATTACTACACTAATTATAGCTCCGGACGCCATTACAAATATTGCTCTCTCTCTCTCTCTCTCTCTCTCTCTCTCTCTCTCTCTCTCTCTCTCTCTCTCTCTCTCTCAACAACATAAGTAAAGTCAGTGTGAAAAAAATATTTCTTTTTTTTTTCTAAGTTCTGTCGCTTCACCCCTCTTCTCTCCATTTTTCCTCCTTTCCTCCTCTCACTTCTTTTTTCCTCCTCCTCCTCCTCCTCCTCCTCTATGTTTCCTTGTCCCCTGCTTCCTCCCTTCCTCTGATATTTTTCCTTCCTTCCTCCCTCACTCCTTCCCACCTTCCTTCCTTCCTTCCTTCTCTCTTGTTTCCTTCGCTTCTCCTCCCTTCTCTCCCTCCTCTCCTTTTTCTCACCCTCCTTACGTTCCTCTTTCTCTCTTCTCTCCCTCCTTTCCTTCTTCTCTCTCTCCCCCTTCATTCCTCTTTCTCTCTTCCCTCCATTCTTTCCTTTTTCTCTCTCTCTCCCCCTTCATTCCTCTTTCTCTCTTCTCTCCCTTCTCTCCTTTTTTTCTCTCTCTCCCCCTTCTTTCCTCTTTCTCTCTTCTCTCCCTTCTTTCCTTTACCTCTTTCTCCCCCATTCTTTCCTCTTTCTCTCATCTCTCCCTCCTTCTTTCTCTCCCCCCTTCTTTCCTCTTTGTTAGCCGTATTACGGGGAGGGGCACTAACCCTCCGCCAACCCACTTGTTGACACGTAGGGAACACGTATGGGTTGGTTATATGGTTACCACCCAGCGTTATAAATGGTTTCCTGGCTTACAGGAAACCATTTGGCTTGACACTTAATGTAAAGCCATCTGTATAGGAAAGAAGAGTAATAAAAAGTGACAGGAAAGGTGGGAGAAATAGGAAGAGAGGAGGACAGGCACAGAAAAAGAATGATAAAGGCTAAGGAAGAAGTAGGCAGCACTACATCAAGTGAGTGGATGATGGTGAGAAATAGGAAGAGAGGAGGGCAGGCACAGAAAAAGAATGATAAAGGCTAAGGAAGAAGTAGGCAGCACTACATCAAGTGAGTGGATGATGGTGAGAAATAGGAAGAGAGGAGGGCAGGCACAGAAAAAGAATGATAAATGTTAAAGAAGAAGTATGCAGCGCTACATCAAGTGAGTGGATGATGGTGAGAAACAGGAAGAGAGGAGGAAGGACACAGAAAGAGAATGATAAATGTGAAGGAAGAAGCAGGTAGCGCTACATCAGGTGAGTGGATGAGGGTGAGAAACAGGAAGAGAGGAGGACGGACACAGGAAAAGAATGATAAATGTGAAGGAAGAAGTAGGCAGCGCTACATCAAGTGAGTGGATGATGGTCGCCACCACCTACTAATAATTCCACACACAACGTTACTCAAGTTAGTAAGGGAAATATAATTTATTTTTAATTCTAGACTGTCTTCTCCCCCCTCCTCCTCCCTCCCCTCCACTGTCATCATCATCATCATCATCATCATCATCACTCACTCACTCACTTTTTACCAACTCTACTTGTGGTAGGTGGTGGCGACCGACATCCACTCACTTGATGTAGTGCTGCCTACTTCTTCCTTCACTGTTGTCATTCATTTTCTGTGTATGTCCTCTCTTCCTGCTTCTCCCTTTCCTTCCTGTCCCTTTCTGTTACTCTTATTTC
>NC_136954.1:3419951-3489951 GCF_032717465.1 Coenobita brevimanus
AGAGAGAGGGAGGGAGTCAAAAGGTGTGAAATTATAGCGGAGAAGTGCAATGGTGAGCGAGAAGTATGTAGGAGATGAAGGGAGTGAGAGAGGGAAAATAGGGAGTGAGGGATTGGGAGATGTAAATTTGGGGAGTGAAGGAGTGAGAGTAATTTTCTGGATGGGTGAGGGAGGAGTGGAGGATGTAGGAGTGAATTAAAATCGAGAGACATTGTTGGAACAGATCTAATATTTCACTCCAGCTAATGCCAGATGATTTTATTCAGCTGAGAGTAAATTATAGGAGCCTGAGAGAGTTATCTGATCTGAGTAGTTAATGAATGAAGAATATTATTATCTATTTGAATGGTATGGATTTATCGAAGAAACTGTTTTTAAATAAGGGGCCAGTATCAGGAATTGGAATGGAAGGGGACTTTGATAACCTGGTTTGATATTCATTCTTAGATCTTTAGTGGAAAAGTTTCTAGAGAAGGGAAAGAAGTTGTATGCGGCTTTCATGGATTTGGAGAAAGCATATGACAGGGTGGATAGACAAGGATTGTGGAAAGTGTTAAGAATATATAGAGTAGATGGGAAGTTGTTGAATGCTGTGAAGAGTATGTACGATGGTGCGAAGGCTGCAGTGCGTGTGGATGGTGAACTAAGTGAATTTTTCTCTTTGAAAGTTGGTTTGAAACAGGGATGTGTCATGTCTCCATGGTTGTTCAATCTGTACATGGATGGGGTAATAAAAGAGGTACAAGGTAGGGTAGTGGATGTTGGAGTGGCCCTGGTGAGAGAGGATAGTGTTTGGAAACTCCCTGTACTGTTGTTTGCAGATGGTACTGTGTTGTTGAGTGAAGACGAAGGGGAGCTGCAAGGCTTGGTGGATGAGTTTGGGAGAGTGTGTAAGAAACGGAATCTAAATGTGAATGTAGGGAAGAGTAAAGTGATGGTCTTTGAGAGAGGTGAAGTCAGTAAATGTATGGCGAGGTTGGATGGTGAGGAATTGGAAAATGTGAGTACGTTTAAGTACTTGGGTAGTGTGATGAGTAAGGATGGAGGTTTGGAGGATGAAGTGCTTGAAAGGGTACAACAGGGAAGAAAGGTTGCCGGTTCTTTGAAAGCAGTGATAAGAAACAGGGAAGTGAGCACGGAAGTGAAAAAGTTACTACATGACAGTATTGTGATACCAACTCTAACGTACGGAAGTGAAGCTTGGACGTTGTTGGAAGGACACAAGTCAAGAGTGAGAGCAGTGGAAATGAGTTATTTAAGAGGAGCCTGTGGAGTCACATGGAGAGACAGGCTGACGAATGCGGATATAAAGGAGCGTTGTGGTGTTGATGTGGATGTGATAGGAAGCGTTATGAGGAACACACTGAGGTGGTTTGGCCATGTGGAGAGGATGGAGGGCGAAAGACTGACGAAGAGAGTGTATGTGAGTGAGGTGGAGGGGGGGAAGAGGGAGGGGGAGGCCGAGGATGAGATGGAGGGATGGGGTGGAGAGGTATATGAGAGAGGGTGGTGTGAGTTGGGAGCAGGGCAGTGAAATGGCGGGGGACAGGGCGACTTGGAGGCGATTTGTTTGTGGCCACCCCAAACGGGATTGAGGCGTCTGGCAATAGAGAGATAGATAGATGTTTTCATAAATTTACAGTAGAGTATTTATGCATTTCTTCTTGAACTATAGATATCAAAATTTATATTGGACCTTTTTACAGTATTAATTTTTTGGAGGAATTTCGTATACGTCATTGACTGACGAGACCTTTAAATGAAATGTATAGTAGACTTGTTGCTTTAAGCGACGTAAACACAACCTTCCACAATGGCTGTCGTCTGCAGGATTGCTGTGACATTTTAAACTCAGTGTGCTGGGAAAGGTGCGCATTATCTTGATTAACTTTATCACAAAATAACAATGTTTAGGTATTTCTAGTAATGTCCTCGCATGGCTTCACCGATTCCTAATTAGGAGGAAAATGTCTGTTTTGGTGGATGGTAGGCAGAGTTCCTTCAGTGCTTTGTTGGTAGTGGAGTACGGTACCCCGGGGGTCAGTGTTGGGCCCTGTATTGTTTTTTATATACATCTGCCACTCGACTTCATCTTTGAATTGCCAGTACAAGAGTTTTGCTGATGAAAAGTAGTGTGTGTATTCTCTGGCCTTACCAACTGTCAGCATGATATTAACGTCATGAACAGTATTGCCGAGTCTTGGAGCCTACAATTTCACGCAGATAAATGTGTTACACTTAGATTTGGCAGGAACTGGATTGTCCCTGTGCCTTTTGGCCAAAATTTTATAGGTAATCATCCTGTCCCATGAACAGCTGCGAGTAAATACCGGTAAATATTTCCTTAATTGTCGTTTCTAATTTTTTGGTGTTTTTTCCTCCATTTGATAGTTTCTTTTAGTTCATTTGAGTGTTTTGAGGCCTCATTTGTTGTGCAAATGAATAATAACCATAATATGACTACCAGTATGACAATCTTGGACCTAATCTAAGTATTTAAACCTAACCTAACCTAACCTAGCTTAACTGTACCTAATAATTTAATCTAACCTAACCTAACCTAGCATCCAGTTGGGAAATGAAATCCACCTTTCAGTATGTTGAGCAAGATTTGGTAATATTCACTTGCACACAAAAAAACATACAGGCATACACTGCACAAATCCACTGGGTATGGTGAGATTGCCTGCCAAAGAAACAGCATAAAAGAAATAAATACCTAAATCCCTGGGCATTCTGGTGGATTGAAATTTGAGGTTCCATGACCATATCTGCACTGTGGCTGGCAAAGCTGGAGGTGTGGCTACAAATTATTTTAAAACCCACAGTCTGCCGTTCCTGTGAGTTCATGATATGACTATTCACAGTTCATGTTAGACCTTTTATGGAATTTTGTACTGAGGTATGGAATACAGGCTTTATTGGTGATAGCAAACTACTTGAGTCTGTTCAGCGTAGGTGGACAAAATGTTTCTCAGGTATGGAGCATTTACCTTATCATGCAAGACTTTCAGCCTTGGATTTCTTTTCTGTTTGTGGAAGGTTATTCCAGCTGATCTTGTAGAGTGCTGGAAAATAATACCTGGCCAGACATCCATTGATGCCTGTAGTGTGTTGTGGTTTTCTCCAGTTGTGGGAACTAGTGGTCATGTATATAAGTTAACACATACACACTGCTCCCTTGACTATCGTAAGTATTTTTCTGTGTTCGTGTTATGGACCTTTGGAACTCCCTGCCTTCCTTGGTTTTTGAGCTAGAAGAAATCGGACTCTTCAAATTGGCCTTCAGACAAGCCCTAGGCTGTAAGTTATTTGAATACCATGACTGATGGAGAGTGAGAGACTAGCAAGGAGAGTGTACTTGAGTGAGATGGAGGGGGGAGAGAGGGAAGGGGGAGGCCAAGGATGCTGTTGCAGCAAATATTAGATTTTTATATTCAGCTGATAGGGAATATAAGAACCTGAAAGCATTAAAACAGTAGCTACAGTGCAGTCCCAAAAACTGAGTTCCTGATTTTCACAATTTTCCAAAAGCCTCTTGATGCCAACAGTTTTTGATTTGGCGAATTTCACTGTACTGTCACCTTTACATTAACTCCTGTGTGGTGTCTGTTCCTTAACCTTTATTTGTTGTCTTGCTCAGGGCAGTGAAGAGGACACTAGGCATCATAAGAAGAGGGTGGGCATCAGGATGGCGGTGTAGCCTATGTGGCGACACAGTCTCAGCTGGCAGTGGAGGCAGCCCCAGCACTGGTTCTTTCCCAAGCTTTGCCACTGATGCATCTCCCAGGTCACTCCCAGGCACACCCAGGCTGCCCTCCAACACACCCAGGCCACCCTTGGACACCCAGGCCACCCTTGGACACCCAGGCCACCCTTGGACACCCAGGCCACACCAGGGATCAGTATTTAGCTTAACTCTCAAGTATATCAAGCCACTCAGCACCCTCTCATCCTAAACTCCAGGTCTCTCAGGTCAGTAGGCTTAGTTTTATATATTCAGTTTTCATCATAGATGCCGGGTAGTGTAGTGGTTATGGCATCCCAGTTGGACTCACAGAGGAACCATATGTTTAGTTGTATGGGCAGCACAGTCAGGCCTCGCTATACGTTTCTTTGCAATGTGGCTGGAGGTTTTTCAGTCACATAATGTCATCAAGAGAAGTACGCATCTCATCTGAAATATACTTGACAATAATAGCCAGGCCAAGGGTCCTTACATCTTGAAGAGAATAATTAGGCTACCCACAGACTCACAGAAGAAACATTTGTTTAGTTTTATGGTCAGTACAGTCAGACCTTTCTGTACAATTGTTGGCTGTGTACAGTCATGTGCTGCTTAATGTCCCTCTGCACAACATCCATTTGCTTTAACGTCAGGGGACCCATAAGAATATAATAGAAATAAAAAAAAAACATCCAAAGAATGGGACGTAGCGAGCGTATGTGGGTACAAAGCAGTGTTGGTGCATCACTGATGGCCAGCCAGCATCCCAAAACAAAGCCATTATGCTGCCAGCTGTATGATACACAGTACATGTATAACCTATACAGATACACTGTAATACTGTTCATGTCTTAATATTTTTCTTTTTTTCCCTACTTAGGCTACATATAAGCATTAAAAATACAGTATACCAAAAAACAGTAAAAAGTTTACTAACAAGCAGTAAAAACTTTACTGTAGCTGTAACAGTAACATCAAGACCAGCCACAGGCAGCCTTGTCCAATCGCATGTTTACCGCCGCTTTCAAGTGTTCTTGCATATCGATGCATCAGTTTTACATTACATAATGTATTATTGTCTGCGGTACTTGAAAAGTAATATACAGTACCTTATATACCATATACCTGCACATATATTTCAATATACAGTATACAGTGCATAAGTTACGGTGGTCGCTTGATATCCAGATCACTTAACGTCCTGTTTTTCATCAAGTATTGTGGACGCTAAGTGGTGGATGGCTGAATTAGGGAGCTCCTCCACTGACAAGAATACAGGCCCAGCCATGAACTTGCCTGAAAGAGGTTGGAAATCTTGACATGTTAAAACAAGCCTGCAATAATATAACATTGGATAATATAATACAACATTGGCTACGGGTCCTGAAGAGTAGGTAACGTGTCAGGCTGAGGGATGTTACCTGTACTTTGTTCTGTCTATCTCTCTGTTGCCAGGCGCCTTAATCCTGTGACGGGTGACCACAAACGGATCGCCTCTGTGTCGCCCTGTCCCCCACCATTTCACTACCCTCCTCCCAACCCACATCCCCCTCTCTCATATACCTCTCCATTCCATCCCTCCATCTCATCCTTGGCCTTCCCCTCCTTCTCCACCCCCCTATGCTGTGTGTGTGGTTAGAGAAGATTTGGAAGTGATGTATGACTGGTGTAATGGAAGGCTTTAGGGTTGTTTTCTAGTTGCAGTATGTTTATATGGATTAGCATCTTCGTAATATGGTTTTTGCCTGGCTCCATTTTTCGTATTCATCCATTTTATATAATGTCTTGAGAAACCTAACTCTTACTTAAGTATGATGCCATGCCTGTATTTTTGTCACTTAAAGTAGTCTCCCAAACACCTCTTCCTAATTGATTTATTTTACTTATTTCTCCTTGCTTTCCTCTTCTGCCATATTTAAATCATCCTCATATGACCATACTCTCCATAAATACTGTAAAAATTTCATTAACCAGCCATATCCAAAAACAAGTCACTAAGGAAGAGGTGTTGGGAAGCCTATATGTACAGTGTAATATTGTGTTGACAGATGGAGTGGCCAGCTGGCTATGGCCTGCCTTGTGGCTGAACCGACAGTGTGGTTCAACTTGGCTGCCCCACCACACACCACCATCACCACAAAAATGGACTATCCCAGATTAGAGCCTTAACACCAGCCATGCAATGCTTAAGTCTATATTGTGAGTGGTGTAGGAAGCTTCATATTGCCTATTCCTCAGTTATTTGTCTGGCATATTGTACTGTAACACTCCTTCTATGTTTACATTTTTTGAAATATAGAAATAGTTTGTGTCAGTATCAGTGTTGTGATGAGGAGGGGTAGACTGAGGTGGTTTGGGCATGTTGAGGGGATGGAGGATGACATCTGGGTGCGGAAATTGAGAAGTGTGAATGTTGGGGGTTGGGTCGTGAGAGGCAGACCCAAGAAGACCAGGAATGAGGTCGTAGAGTGTGACCTCAGGGATAAGGAACTGAATAGGGAGGCTGCCAGAGATCAAGCAGTGTGGAGAGCCGCCATTAGGTGACCAAGACCAACGCAAGGAAGCATGTTGGAGCCTTTATAAACGATATGATACGATTGATACAAAGATTAACACAGGAAGGAAATTTTTTTTTTTAGAAAATTCCATACACCAGATTACAGGTGTCGTCCATTCATAAAATATCTGTAACAGTTAGAGAGACTATTATTGTAGGAGTGAATGATAGATAGAATATTGTAGATGAGGATGATAGATAGACAAATTAGTATTTTATAGGAGTGGATGATAGATAGACAGTAGTATATATATAGGGGCAGATGATAGATAAGTAGATAGCTCAGTAATATAGAATTTAATCTTTCAGACTGAACTGGAATTTACTGAGCCTGGCAGCCCCATCTATCAACATGTGGATGGACCTGAGAGACTGGCCGACAGTGGCTGACATGCGGTTCCTTCACACCTCAGAGACACAGTGCTTGGGGGTCATTGCGTCCTTGATTTATGAGGCACCCACATCAGCTAATATCTCTGACTGGGGTAAAGGTAATCTTATTGTTTTTAATGCATCAGAACTTCAGTTCTTACATCTATCAGCCAATAGAATTTTCGACAGGAGTACCCTCTAATTTTTAATAATATCCAGCTTAATCCTGCATCATCTTTAAACATACACGTGGTATCATTCACTCGGACTTTATCTTGGAAAGAACATATTACTGGTACCTCTCTTGTAAAATTTGCTTCCAAGAGATTAGGTGTGCTAAGCCGACTCTGTACCTTCTTTACTCCTGCACAGTTGTTGACTTTATACACGGGTTTTATTCACCCCTTTGTAGAGTACAACTCTTAGCTGTGGGGAGGCTCCCCACATACAGCTCCTCTCAATAGGATGGAGTCAAAGCCTTTTCATCTCATTAACTCTCCTCCTGTTACTGGCTCCTTTCAACCTCTGTCTCTTCACTGCACTGTTGCTTCTTTATCTCTTCTGTCATTACTTCAATGGTCACTGCTCCTCTGAACTGTCTGCTTGCATCCCTCCACCTCTACGATGGGTACGTAGCACCCATGTAGCAACAAACTCTCATCCCATTTCTGTCAAGCTCTCTAATGTAGGAGTTAACTGTTACTCCTAGTCCTTCATTTATGCAACAGGTCAACTCTGGAACTTTGTCTGTACTTCCTGCTGCCTATGATCTCCAGTCTTTCAAGCACAGTGTGTCCAGGCATCTCAGAATGTACTGTACAGATCTGGAATTTGGCCGTCTGTTGTCTTGTGTTGGTTTTTTCTTGGAGGGAACAATTTGTTGGCTCCTGGCCTTTGGTTCCTTCTTCCTTGCGTAAAAAAAAAAAGGAGGCCTACATTAACCCTTCTGTGGAGCTGTGGTCAGTGTGTCCTCTGTATTTCTATCCCTCTTATACTTAGGACAAGTCTAGGATTCTGTTCACCTGATGTCTGATGATTTTATTCTGTTGAGTATTGAAGATTGGTATGTATTCCTGTCGGTTAAGGAAGCTTCCTAACACCTCTTCCTAAGTGATTTATTTTGCCTATTACATCTTACGGTCCTCTTCTGTATTAAATTCTTTCAGTATTACCATGCTGTGCATAGCCTAAAGCTCTCTCACATCTCTTCCTAAGCAGTTCATTTTGTTTATTACACGTTACTCTCCTCTTCTGTGTTGCGTAAATTTTTCCAGGAGCTGTCACCATACAAGCTACCTAACATCTCTTCCTAAGTAATTGATTTTGTTTATTACACCTTACTGTCCTCTTCTGTGTTACAAAAATCCCATCATTACCACCATACTCTATAAATAACTTACAAAAGGATATCAGCCAGCTCTATCCCAAAATAAATTACTAAGGCAGAGGTGTTGGGGAGCTTCCATAGCTAACCAACAAGAATACAAACCTGAGGTGTGAGGAACTAGTTGGAGAAGAACAGGGAGGCTTTAGGAAGGAAAGAGGTTGTGTAGATCAGATATTTATTCTTAGATCTTTAGTGGAAAAGTTTCTAGAGAAGGGAAAGAAGTTGTATGCGGCTTTCATGGATTTGGAGAGAGCAAATGACAAGGTGGATAGACAAGGATTGTGGAAAGTATTAAGACTATATGGAGTAAATGGAAAGTTGTTGAATGCTGTGAAGAGTATGTATGAGGGTGCTAAGGCTGCAGTGTGTGTGGATAATGAACTGAGTGAATTTTTCTGTTTGAAGGTTGGATTGAAACAAAGGGATGTGTCATGTCTCCATGGTTGTTCAGTCTGTATATGGATGATGTTATAAAAGAGGTACAAGGTAGGACAGTGGATGTTGTTGTCGGTTTTTTAAGTAAGATTCAAACCATTTACCTCTTATCCCGTAATGTTCAAGCTTAGAGAGGAGGATATGGCGATCAGCTGTATCAAAAGCTTTTGATAAATCAGGAAATATGGCCACAGTAAAGTCTTTGTCATCCATTGCATTTATAATATCATCAGTAAGTGTCAGAAGTGCTGTCTCAGTTCTGTTCTTACAAAAACCAACTTGGGAGTTATAAATGATGGTATTAGTACAAAATGCATCAGGTTTATTATAAACTAATTTCTCTAATATTTTGCTCAGTGTTGGCAAAACTGACACTGGCCGATAGTTACTCATTAATTTTGTATCACCTGATTTGTAAATGGGGGCAACTTTGGCAGTTCTTAGCTTTTCTGGGAAGGTTCCTGATAGTAGAGGTACATAGATGCAGAATGATAGGAATAATAATCAAGGCAACTTCCTTGATAATGCCCATAGGGATATCATCATACCCTGGTGCTGTAATTTTAAACTGCTGGATGATATGAAGAATTTCGCCTTATGAAGCTGGAGGGAGTGTCAGATAATCTGTGTTTCTATTTCCAAGATACTGTACACCTAAAGGTCGGTTGGTGGTGCCATGATTGCTTGCGCCATATCTTTCCCTATACAGTATTTATAAAATAATTGTAAATGGTTCTGTGAGTACCAGGAAACCATTTGGCATGTCACTCAGTGTAAAGCCACATCAAGTGGAAGGAAGAGTACTAAATAGTGGTGGCAGGGATGAAAGAAATAGGAAGAGACGAGGACAGACACAGAAAAAGAATGGTAGACATTAGGGAAGCAGTAGGCAGCACTGCATCAAATGAATGGATGGTGGACACCCCCACCTACTACCGTGTTTAGTGTAAGGTAACAAAATAGCAGCAGTGTTACATGGTGTACAAAATAAACTATATTTAACATTATGTATCAGATGAAATGTATGCAGTGTTGGTTGTGTGTTTGAGTTTGGATTTAGATATTTGCATATGATTTGCTGTGTGGTTGCATTGACAGGCCCACCACAGCATACTGACAGGGGCTGGTCTGGTGCTGGCTTGGCTGGGTCCAGTAATAACCAGGCCTTTGATGTACTATGGAAATACACCACTATGTTCACAGACTTCACTAAGAGGTAAATTTCAGTGGGATGAGATGGAGGGATGGAGTGGAGAGGTATATGAGAGAGGGGTGTGTGAACTGGGAGCAAGGCAGTGAAATGGTGGGGAACAGGGTGACATGGAGGCAATTTGTTTGTGGCCACCCATTACGAGATTGAGGCATCTGGCAATAGATAGATAGATGGATTTATTTAATTTAGCTGTATAGCTTTGGATGATGAGTTTTCGTGTGAGTAGTAGTAGTAGTAGCAGTAGTTCTAGCCCCAGGTTCTTCTGAAATGTGAACCCAGTGGACTGCAGACTTAAGTTCCCTTTCTCCTACAGTCCACCATCCTCATTTTGAGAGGATGGTGAAGTAGTTGAGGGACGATTTTATAACCAGGCCTTTGAGCCGCCCAGATCACATGAAGGCATCCTTCTTTAGTGCCTTGCTTGTGTATTAGCTTGAGTAGTTATATGTGTTAGCTGTTTGAGCCCCCTCCACAAATACTCATCATTACTCTCTTCACAAGTCCATCCATCCATCACAAGTCATTTTTTATTATTAATGAGTGAGAAAGGGTGACATAGAACAACTAACAGATATGTCATTTTCTCAGGAGTGTTACTGAGCTGGCAGGACAATCAACTTTGTAAACCTGTCTGAACACATCCCTACTGGCACTGTCCCTGGTGATGGCTGGTACTGTCCCTGGTGATGGCTGGTACTGTCCCTGTCTGAACACATCCCTACTGGCACTAGACCTGCTGATGGCTGGTACTGTCCCTGTCTGAACACATCCCTACTGGTACTAGACCTGCTGATGGCTGGTACTGTCCCTGTCTGAACACATCCCTACTGGCACTAGACCTGCTGATGGCTGGTACTGTCCCTGTCTGAACACATCCCTACTGGCACTAGACCTGCTGATGGCTGGTACTGTCCCTGGTGATGGCTGGTGAGGGTGATCTGGATGTTGTGCCTGTCATCTGACGTCTCTGGTCAGGCGTTGGTCCTGCTACTTCTACTGTTGGGTTAGTGTTACTATAGTCGGTGCGCACGACTCTGAGGTTGTCATTATCATACCCTGGCAACCTACCATTCAAAATTGCATCTGATTTAGTATCATATTATGCACGAATCATTATTATGGAAGAATATATTATCCATCTATCTATCTATAGCCCGACGCACTAATCCCGCAAAGGGTGGCCGCAGACAAAACGCCTCCAAGTCACTCTGTCACCCACCATTTGACTCCCCTCCCCCCAACTCACCCTCCCCTCCCTCATATACCTCTCAATTCCATCCCTCCACCTCATTCTCGGTCTACCCCTCCCTCTCCCTCCCTCCACCTCACCTACATACACCCTCTTAGTCAGTCTTTCATTCTCCATCCTCTCCACATGTCCAAACCACCTCAGTGTATTTCTCCTAATCTTTTCAACCACATCCACATCTACCCCACAACGTTCCTTCACTTCTTCATTCATCAACCTGTCCCTCCACGTCACTCCACATGCTCCTCTCAAGTAACTCATTTCCACTGCTCTCACTCTTGACTTGTTCCCCTCTTGCAAGGTCCACGCCTCGCTTCCATATGTCAGGGTAGGGATCACAATACCATCATGCAGTGACTTCTTAACTTCCATACTCACCTCCCTATTTCTCATCACTGCTTTCAGTGTGCCAACAACCTTCCTTCCCTGCTGTACCCTTTCACGTACTTCATCCCCCAGAGTTCCATCCTTACTCATCACACTACCCAAGTACTTGAATGCACTCACATTCTCCATATCCTCACCATCCAACCTCACTGCACACTCTGTGACTTCATTCCTCTCAAACACCATAACTTTACTTTTGTTTACATTAACTTTCAGCTTCGTCCTCCTACACACTGTCCCAAATTCATTCACCAAACCTTGCAACTCCCATTCATCTTCACTCAACAATACTGTATCATCAGCAAACAGCAACACCGGAAGCTTCCAAATCTCACCCTCATTCATTAGGGCCACCCCCACATCCACTGCCCTACCTTGTACCTCCTTTACAACCCCATCCATATATATATTAAACAGCCATGGAGACATTACACACCCCTGTTTCAGTCCCACATTGAGATCAAAGAACTCATTCAGCGCACCATCCACTCGCACCGTAGCCCTAGCTCCCTCGTACATACTCTTCACAGCACTCAACAATTTCCCCTCCACTCCATATATTCTTAATACCTTCCACATACCTTTCCTATCTATTCTGTCATAAGCTTTCTCCAAGTCCATGAAGGCAGCGGACACTTTCCTTCCCTTCTCTAGATACTTCTCCACTAAACATCTTAGAACAAATATCTGATCTACACACCCTTTTCCCTTCCTAAATCCCCCTTGTTCTTCTCCAACTAGCTCCTCTGTCATATGCCTAACCCTATCAATAAGTATTCTACCATATATTTTACCAGTCACACTAAGAAGGCAAATACCCCTATGGTTACCACATACTTCTCTCTCCCCTTTTCCTTTGTACAGAGGAACAATTATACCTGATTTCCAGTCCTCTGGAACCCTTCCCTCTTCCCAAGCCAATCTACACAACTTCCATATCCACTCCACAACAATCTCACCCCCATACCTAAGCATTTCACCACACACTCCATCAATTCCTGGGGCCTTTCCCAGCTTAATCTTCTTCATTGCTTCCACTACTTCCGACCTACTGATCTCTTCCTCCCTCCTCTCATCTCTTCTTCTCCCAGCCATTCCCCAACCACTTATACTCACACTGCTCTCACTCTCTACATTCAACAAATCCTCAAAGTGCTCCTTCCATCTCCTCAATTTCTCTCTCTTCTCCACCAACAATCTATTATTCCTATCTTTCACTCCCCAACTATTTCCCTTTTCACACTGCCTTACTTTCTTTACCTCCTTCCAAAACAATTTCTTACTCTCCCTCCATTTCACACTCAGATTCCTCCCAAACTCTTCATCCACTTTCTTCTTACTCTCCTTCACCAGTCTCTTAACCTCCCTTCTCCTGCTCACATATACCTCTCTCTTTTCTCTCTCATCTTCTCCCCTACCTCTACTTGCCAACCATTCACCATATGCCTTCTTCTTTTGTTCCACAGCTCGTTTCACCTCATCGTTCCACCATGCTGTCCCTTGCACACCATTTCATCTCCTCCTCACTCCACAAACCGCCTCACACGCTGCGCTTATCTCTTCCGTGAATATCTTACATACGTCTTCCACCCCTTCCATCTGCTCTAGCTCATACCTTCCCAATCTTTCTTCCACTATGCTCTTATACTCTGTCCTCTTCTCACTATCTTGCAATTTCTCCACTCTTCTCAAAGGAGCTGCTTCCTCCTGTCTTCCCCTTCGCCTCCTCAACCACTTTCTTTGCAGCTCTACCTTGGCCATCACTAAGTGATGGTCCGAGACTCCATTCCCCCACCCTCTCCACACCCTTGCATCCAACACTTGTCTTCTCATTCGCTCATCCACACACATGTAGTCTATCATTGCCTTTTGTTCAACAAGTTCACCATCCATCCTCCTCATTACTCTCCATGTATACCGGTGGATCATCTTATGACGAAAGTAGGTGTTGGCTATTGCCAACCCCTTACCAGCACAGATGTCCACCAAAGCACTACCATTCCCATCTACTTCAGCTGGCACACCCCACTGACCAACCACTCCATCCACTCGTACATTCCCAACTTTGCCATTCATGTCTCCAATCAACAGCACTCTCTCGCTCCTCTCAAACTTGTCCATACATGCTTCTACTCTCCCCCAAAACTCATCTTTCACTCTTGCCACTCGATCCTCTGTTAGAGCATACACACATACAATCGCCCATGCTTGTATACCTACTTTCATCCTCACCCATACAATCCTTGCACCCACTGTTCCATACTCTCTTATATTCTCCTTCCACTTCTTGCTTATCATCAGACATACTCCCTCTCTTGCCCTCTCATTCTCACTGACTCCCGCACATATACCTACACTGTATTCCCATTCTCTCACCCTTTCACCTTTTCATTTAGTTTCAGTCAATCCACATATATCCACTTTTGCATCCTCAAGCACCTGGACAATCTCTCTCTCTTTCACTTCATCATTCACTCCTCTCACATTCCACGATCCCACCCTCAGAATGTCCTTTGTCCGTTCCTTAGTTGTCAACGTATGGTCCGTCCGGGTCCGAGGTGCTTTATTTGCTTTTTTAGTTAGTTCTTTTTACGGGGTGGGGCACTAACCCACCACCAACCCTTTTAGTCGCCTCGTACGACAAGCAGGGATACTGGGGGAGTATTCTTGAAACCCCCCTACCCCAGGGGGGTACATGAGTTTAATTATACACGAATCACACGCATCTCATATTATACACGAAATCAGACAGACGTTTGAATGGTAGGCTGCCAGAGCACGATAATAACAACCTCAGGGTAGTGCGCCGCGACTATAATGTAATGAGTTGTGTTGCCTTAACCCCCTTGATCTTGAGGATATTTTGGCTACAGCTAGATAATTTTATTCATAATATGAGAGATGGCCAAAGAGCAGCAGTCTGGTAAACAAGGCTAACCAATGCAAGAATGGAATATGTTTTGAAAATATAAGTAATATTTGTATATGTGGTTGGCATTACCAGTGGATTGGGGCCAGAAGATGTGAAATCTTGAAAGAATTGATGCATAATCCAGTTTGGGTGCACTCAGTTAATTGATTAGAGGATAGAGCCTTGTTTAGATATACAGTGTTTTGGCTAGCACATAGAGCCTTGTTTAGATATACAGTGTTTTGGCTAGCACATAGAGCCTTGTTTAGATATACAGTGTTTTGGCTAGCACATAGAGCCTTGTTTAGATATACAGTAAAATATTTTGGCTAGCACATAGAGCCTTGTTTAGATATACAGTATTCTGGCTAGCACATAGAGCCTTGTTTAAATGTACAGTATTTTTGGCTAGCACATAGAGCCTTGTTTAGATATTAGTGTTTTGGCTGCCACTAAATTTAACCCTGACAGTCAAAGGGTCAACTTGCAAACCCATTCTTCTCTTCCTTTCAAGTACGGCTGCCACCTGGTAATTCACGTGGCCCTGGGGTTGCTGTTCCTTGGTGGTGGGAGGTTCAGCCTGGCCACCACCAACATGGCCGTGGCTTCCCTTCTCATGGCCTGCCACCCCAAGTTGGCCACACACTCCAGCACCTGCCACCACCTCCAGGTCACACCACTGACTTTGTTACATATTTCAAAGGCTTCATTGATGTGTGAAATAATGGGCAGTGTTGTGGATGGCATTCTTAGCACCTCATCTTTAGCAGTTTGTTCCATACTTCATATTAACACAGGTGCTGTACAGGGATGCCTTTGTGTGGTGGTACTAATATAACTGGTCTGCTGAACTGCCAGGTTATGCAAACTTCCCTCACCTCCCTCCCTGTTTACCAAAAGGTGGTTGGTGGACTACTGAAGAAGGGATACTTTAGCCTGCAGTCAACAGGGTTTGCACTTCAGATGAAACTTGGGCTGCCACAACACTGCCTTAACATTCTCATTTATGATACTTAAATTATATTGATGCAGTTGTATCAGTAACACAAAGATTTTGAGGTGATATATATAGAAGCCATCCATCCATCCATCATCCAATTCTATGTTGCCCCATGAGGAGCATAGGAGCCTGGGGCTAGGCAAGTTGGTCCTGACATTTAAGATAAGTAACCAGTTTCACGCATCCGTGAGTGGCATTACGTGAGCAATAAACCCCAACCATCCCTTAGATATAAACCCACTTAGGCTCAGTCCAATTGGAGCACCTTAATTACCCACTAAACCACCAGGTACCATAATTTGGTTATATGGTTACTACCCAGTGTAGTAAATGGTTTCCTGGTGTACAGGAAACCATTTTTTTTTTTTTTGTGAGGAAGAAGGAACCAAAGGCAACGAGCCCGCAAAACTGTTCCTTCCAAGAGAAAAACAAAATATAAGAGAGAGCCAAATTCAAGATCCGATCATTTTGAGATGCCTGGACTCACTGCGTTTGAAAAACTGGAGATCATAGGAAGCAGGAAATACAGACAGAGGGAGACAGTTCCAGAATTGACCTGTTGCATAAATGAAGGACTGGGAGTAACGGTTAACTCTTGCATTAGAGAGTTGGACAGAAAAGGGATGAGAGTTTGCTGCTAGACGGGTGCTACGCGCCCGTCGTAGGGGTGGAGGAATGCAAGCAGACAGTTCAGAGGAGCAGTGACCATTGAAGTAGCAATAGAAAAGAGATAAAGATGCAACAGTGCGGCGAAGAGACAAAGGTTGAAGGGAGTCAGTAAGAGGAGGAGAGTTAAAGAGACAAAAAGCCTTTGACTCCACCCTATTGAGAAGAGCTGTATGTGGGCAGCCTCCCCACACATGAGAGTTGTACTCTACACAGGGGCGGATAAAACCCCTGTATAGAGTCAACAATTGTGCAGGGGTAAATAAGGAATGGAGTTGGCTTAGCACACCTAATCTCTTGGAAGCAGATTTTACAAGAGATGTAATATGATCTTTCCAAGACAAGTCCCGAGTAAATGAAACCCCAAGCATGTTCAAGGATGATGCAGGATTAAGCTGAATATTATCAAACATTAGTGGGTATACCTGTGGAAGATTTTGTCGGGTTGATAGGTGTAAGAACTGAGTCTTAGATGCATTAAAAACAACCATATTATTTTTACCCCAGTCAGAGATACGAGCCAAGTCAGACATTAGGTGTGCCATAGCCTCATCCCTTGTTTGTTGAAGTAACTGTTGAGATGGGCGTTGTGGGAACTGAATGGAAAGGTGAAGGGTGGAATCATCAGCGTATGAGTGGATAGGATTAGATGTACAGCTTAGAAGGTCATTGATGAATAAAAAGAAGAGAGTTGGTGATAGGACAGAGCCCTGAGGAACATCACTGTTAATAGATCTAGGAGAAGAACGATGGCCGTCCACAACAGCGGCTACAGAATGACCAGAAAGGAAGCTAGAGATGAAGGGACAGATAGAAGGATAGAAACCTTGTTGCAGACAGCATTAGAACAAGCGTGATTAAACCTAGGCTTTCTTGCGTTAGTCAAAGGATATGAGAAAGGAATGTATGTTTCCATGTCCGAGAGAATAACCTCTGTAATGCGCAGGGAACACCCAGATGGCTCACGGCCATGGAAGCAATAATCATTCCAGGGAAAATCAAAGAAGTACTGCCTGAGGGCCTCCAAATCCGCAGCTCCAAAATGCCACAGACGACGTTTCTTTGGTGGGTCCACAGGCCGTACTGGAGCGTTAGGACAGGTTAAGGTGATAAGGTTGTGATCGCAGGAGCCCAATGGAGAGAAAAGATTAACAGTGTAAGCAGAAGGATTAGTTATAAGGAAGAGGTCAAGTATGTTGGAACTCTCTCCAAGGCAGTCAGGGATACAGGTAGGGTGCTGTACAAGCTGCTCTAGGTCATTAAGGATAGAAAAGGTGTAGGCTTGTTCACCAGGTGGATCAGTGAAAGGAGAGGCTTGTCACCCGTAGTGTAACCCATAGGAAGAAGGAAGAGGAAAGAATGAAGGAAAGAAAGACAAAAGAGGGAGTATGAAGAAGCAATCTCAGATTTTTCTTTCAACATTGTCGGGGGAGGCAGTGGCTGAATCAGTAGAGAGGCGGCCTGCTGTCCTGATGGACCCAGGTTCGAATCCCGGCTGGGGCAGGGAACAGTTTAAGGATTTGAGTTACCTAAAAGCAGACTTTCCTGATCTACCAGATGACCTGCCGACATGTCATAAAAATATCCCCGCTAATACCAGTACACCAGTCCTGTATGAGACAGCCCTAGCATGTATTCAATATGGATGGTGGGTGTCAGCGCCGAAGTGGAGACATGTGGAGGTGTAGGAGGACTACTGGACCTTGGGATAGGCTACTGCCCCCGAGATATAGGCCCTAACGCCTTTGCCCAGAGTCAGTGACATTAAAAAAAAAAAAAAAAAAAAATTCTGAAGCAGGTAGCTGGTTTTGGCATATGACTGTGCTTTCAGTCCATTGAAAACACTACCTGTACCCTGCCCCACCTTTATGTATGTGTGGATGCCCATGTCTGTGAGGTTTAGTCAGGACTCCGAGGGCTAGAATAGGGCGTGAATGAATGTTTGTATTTAATTTACTTGGCCAGACACTTTATTTATTCATTTACTTTTTACTCATCCCTTTCAGGAATGGGAAAGAGGTGTAAATGATGATGATGATTCTTGTGGTATAATATTTGTGTACTAACAGGTGCTGTGTTATCTGTGTGTGCTGGCCACTGAGCCTCGACTGGTCATGCTGGTAGATGTTGACACCGGTCGCCTCTGTCAGGTCAAGGTGATGGTTGGGTAAGTCACACCATCATGCCACTTACATATTCCCTCTTTCCAAGTTTCTGAATCCCGCATTACCTGTTGTACTTTTTTTTCTCCGTAATTCTGGACCCCATCTTGCCCCCATTTGCTATTCTCCATATTTCTGGACCCTACCTTACCCCCATTCACTATTTTCCATATTTCTGGACCCTACCTAACCCCCATTCACTATTTTCCATATTTCTGGACCCTATCTTACCCTCATTTACTATTTTCCATATTTCTGGACCCTACCTAACCCCCATTTGCTAATGAGAACTGTCTGTATTTTCCTCTTGGCCAAAGTGCCTGGAACTGACAAAATTGGCAGAGAATGTTGGTGCCGGTTGGTGTTTTGGTGATGAATTGGTGGTCTGGACAGGTTTACATTCCAGAGTTTAAAAAAAAAACATGAAGAGGAAACTGTGCAATTTATTTTTATGCCAAAACTTTTTCTCCTCTCAGTTTACCTCAGAGTCTGAAGATTTTCATTGTGACAGTTGGGTTTTTAAGCAGTCATGTATGATTTTTTTTGAGAAACACACACTAGCAGCGACCTTTGTTGTTGTGCTGTTAGGAAAGTTGACACACAAACAGCCTACTGTATATAACATTCAAACCCCACTACCATCCCATCCAGATTTCAAGGAGTGTGTGAGTATCCTGGAGTGAAGTATGAGGTGATGGCGCCAACGCTGCTTCCTGAATTGACTGAGCTATCCACGGTGACCCTGGGAGCAGACACCCCTGACCACCAGTACTGGCCTATCACCTTGACCCGAGGCCACGCCAGCAGGGACGTCCTGGTTTGGCTGCTGAGATCTGGGGCAGGTGTAGTGGTTAAACTTTGAGATGGCCACCACCCCCATACCAGAACTGCCACTCCTCACCCTGCTGCTGCTGCTGCTAATCTACCACACCTTTATGTACAACTGATCCCACTGCTTGTTGGACCATTAAGGTTTGTTGGTTTGTAAACTGACAGACACATTTGGTCTTCTCACTGAGGTTGTCCCTTGCATATTCAGTCTGTACAGTTCCTCATCTATTCCCTATCCTTGTGTGAAAATCTTGTATGTACTTTTATGCAAACTTTATTAATAATCTTGATGTTCATTCATGTTAATAATATTGGTGTTCATTCATGTTAATAATCTTGGTGTTCATTCATGTTAATAATCTTGGTGTTCTATCTATCTATCTGTTGCCAGACGCCTCAATCCCGTTTGGGGTGGCCACAAACAAATCGCCTCCAAGTCGCCCTGACCCCTGCCATTTCACTGCCCTGCTCCCAACTCACACCCCCATCCCTCCATCTCATCCTCGGCCTCCCCCTCCCTCTTCCCCCTCCACCTCACTCACATACACTCTCTTCATCAGTCTTTCACTCTCCATTCTCTCCACATGGCCAAACCACCTCAGTGTGTTCCTTATAACGCTTCCCATCACATCCACATCACGACGCTCCTTTATATCCTCATTCGTCAGCCTGTCTCTCCATGTGACTCCACAGACTCCTCTTAAATAACTCATTTCCACTGCTCTCACTCTTGACTTGTGTCCTTCCAACAACGTCCAAGCTTCACTTCCATACGTTAGAGTTGGTATCACAATACTGTCATGTAGTAACTTTTTCACTTCCATGCTCACTTCCCTGTTTCTTATCACTGCTTTCAAAGAACCAGCAACCTTTCTTCCCTGTTGTACCCCTTCAAGCACTTCACCCTCCAAACCTCCATCCTTACTCATCACACTACCCAAGTACTTAAATGTACTCACATTTTCCAATTCCTCACCATCCAACCTCGCCCCCCCTGGTGGGAACCGCCTTGTCGTGGTGGGGGGGCTTGCGTGTCCCTGTGACCTGGCGAGCGAGGCTAGAGGGGGCTTCAGCCCCTGCTCCGCCCCTCTTGGGGAGAGAGGGCTACCCATGCTGGTAAAGTCGTCAGTGAGAGACCAGACTAAATGGTTCCCGGAGTTAGGCTGCCAGTGTGGGTCAACAGTGCCGCCCGCCAGAGGGATCACCTTCTGGGGTTGTCCTGTGTTGGATGGTTGGGTGTCTGGGCTGGGATGCGCTGGGGAAGGGGGTCTTAGCTCCTTCGTGGGCAAACTTTCGGATCATGTGGGGTTTCTTCTTAAACTGAGAAGCCCCCATGGGGACGAGGTACCCTGCTCGCGGCGGCCAGCGCTCGGTCCCCTCGTTTTCCCGGTAGGCGGTTGCTCCTGGCCCCTGGAGCCATTTATTATCAACCCATTCGATATGGATATAAACACTGAAAATACCATTGGTCCTCAAGGGGAGGTCGACCAGACCCTTGAGACGTCACCCTCTGGTCGTGATGGTGGTTCTTTGCAAGTGCAGGCTGGAGCTCGCACTCCTGCTGCTGCTACTAATGATGCTGGTAGACCCCGCGAGTCACCTATTAAGTCTTCCGAGATTTCTTATAATCTGGATACGCTTAAGCTGATTAATGTGTTTACATCTCTTTCCTACCATGCCATTCACTCTCTTTTCAAACCATTTGGAACAGTTGTTCGTATCCGTCTAAGATATGATGATGACTGTAGGTCCAATCGTTTTTACGTGACCTTTACTTCTGGCAGTGCTGCCAAAGCCGCTTTTGAGGCAAGGAATTCTCTTTCTCTAGGGGAGGCCAACTGTACTGTTGAGCTGATCCGATCAAACAACGTAATGGATTGTGAAAATGACTATTGCCCCAACATCTTTGATGATGCTGAAGAGCGAGTTCCTAAGGTGCGCCATGCCCCCACACCTTACTGGTTTGTGGCATATTATAGAGAAGGGAGAGGAAACTTCATCCACGCTGCTAGGTATCTAGAGAAAGAAATTGGAGTGCTTCCTGAGGGCAACCTCAAGAAGTATGGTAAAGGAGTGTTAGTTCGAGCAAAGGATCTGACACAGGCCATGATCCTTCTCCATCTACCTTGCCCTTCTGATGGCCTCTTTGAGGCCATCAAACCTCATCGAACATTCAGTTACAGCAAAGGGCGTGTCTATAATCAGGATTTGTATGCTTTTTCAGTTCGAGCAAAGGATCTGACACAGGCCATGATCCTTCTCCATCTACCTTGCCCTTCTGATGGCCTCTTTGAGGCCATCAAACCTCATCGAACATTCAGTTACAGCAAAGGGCGTGTCTATAATCAGGATTTGTATGCTTTTTCAGAAGATGACATTCTTGATTTGTGCCCTGATAATGTCCAGCGAGTATCGAAGATCAGAGGAAATAGTAACATGATCGTCTTCACCTTTTATGGTCTTTATCTCCCAGGTCGTGTTAAAATTGGCCCTCTGTCCCTTCAAGTAAAACCTATTGTTGACCGTCCCCTGCAGTGTTACTCATGTTATGAGTTTGGTCACGGGAGGAAGAACTGTACAAATCATTCCCGGTGCGGTCATTGCTCTGCCCTGGACTCACATCCTACTATTGAGTGTGAGTCGGATCCCTATTGTTTTTACTGCAGGGAGGCTCATTCCTTAAGTTCTCGACAATGTAGGAGGTACCGCCTTGAGCAAGATATTCTTCAGTTGGCTAACTCACAGTTCATTAGCCTGGGTAGTGCCAGACGGGAACTTCTGTTTAGACAAGAGAAGGATGGTGGGGCTAAGACATTTGCCTCCTCCCTCTGCCCTAATTCTTCCAACTCCACGTCTGGTTCGGCTTCAGCACCTTCTCACCTTCCTCAGCCAACAAAAGTTTTTTCCCGCTCTCTTCCGATTGCTTCTTATATTCCTGTCCGGAATGAGTTTTCCGTTTTGTCAACCGTGTCAGGTAGGCCCTCCACAGCATCCTCATCTGAAAGACCGGAAACATTAACTACAAGAGTTCATGCCGTAGAAGTCCATGCCCCCATGGATTCTCCAACAAGAACACCTAAAATATTTACATCAAATCAGAGGCACCTTGGACGTTCATGTGAAACAATTGACTCAACAGGCATTCGTCCTAGCCCGTCAGTTGTTTCTCCTGAATCATCAGCTGCCCCCCTCTGTTGAGTCCTCAGAGTCTACAAAGACAATCACACATATACGTTCTCTGACTAAGCAATCTCCAAGTTTTTCATCTCAGTCACACCAGAAACGTCCCCGAGGGTCTACTGAGTCTCTTGACTCAACGGACGTTCCACCTAGCAAGATTCCTCTGAGAGTATCAGATGGCCATCAGCAGAAGACACCCTATTCATATAAGAAATGTGCCCCTAATCGAGAGAATAAATTAAACGCTGCTAGGCCTACCTTTTCTTCGGAGTCCCTTGTGCGAGTTCCGGCTACTGCACCAGGTACTTCAGCACTAGTGCCGGTCTCCCCTCTGGAGGCTCGTCAGGGTCCCCGCATTCCCACAAATCTCTTGACATACCAAGTAAAGTTGGCACCGGGAAGTACAATTCTTGGACTCCCCCAAAACCCCGCACTCAATAGTCAACTTCAAGTTCTTCCAGTGGAAGTTTCGTGTGTAACTTCTAAGATCCCAGTCACCAAATCTGTTGTTGACAAGTCCGTGAGGAGCCGTCGTCTGCCATTGCACACTGATACCAAACGTGCACCTTCATCTTCCCAACTGCATAAAGGAAAGGTTGGGGCTTCCGACGTTAGTAGGTAATTTTCCATTCTGACATCTTGCAGTGGAATTGTAAGGGTCTTCGCTCTAGGTCCGAGCAACTAAACGTTCTGATACATGACTTTGATCCAGGTATCGTTTGTCTCCAGGAGACCATGTTGGGCTCTGAGGTATACAATCCTGGATTGAATTATGCCTTTCACGGGTCTCCCCCTCCACCAGGAAATCGTGTGCATGGGGGTACAGCAATAATTGTTCACAGGTCCTTGCAGCACTCCTCTGTTCAGTTGCAGACAACTCTTCAAGCCGTTGCTATTACAGTTGTATTGGAATATTCGCTCACGGTGTGCTCCTTGTATCTTCCACCTGGTGGTCGTTTCAGTGAGCATGACATTGAAGACTTAATCCGTCCGCTTCCTGTCCCCTTTCTCCTTCTTGGAGACTTTAACATCCATAATCCGCTATGGGGTGGTACAATTTTGGATGCTGGTGGGAGGATTATAGATGCCATACTCCAATCACATAATATCTCATTTTACAATGATGGCTCTATGACTTACCACAATGTCTGTAGTGGAGCCTCCTCCGCTATTGACTTGAGCTTGTGTTCTCCCTCCATCCTAATGGATTTTCGTTGGTCAGTAAATCCCTTTCTGAATGAAAGCAACCATTACCCAATCCATCTAAAGTGCGCGAAAAATGTTCCTGCTCATTCTTCTCCTAGGTGGAGGGAGCGGGAGGCTGATTGGTTGAATTACAAAAATGGTATACTTCTGGCTAGGCCTTTCGAGTCCTTCTGTAGTCACTTGGAAGCCTATGATTACTTTGTTGCTGTGATTATGGGCAGTGCCCGTGTGGCCATCCCTATGTTGAAAGGTAAACCGCGTTGACCTGCGGTCCCCTGGTGGAATAAAACCTGTGCCATACTAAGGAAAATTACGAGAAAGTGCTATCGTCGTTATAAGACCAGAGCTTCAGCTGCCACACGCCAAATTTACCAATGTGCCATGGCAAAGCAGCGTCGCTACTTTCGAAAGGCCAAGCGGGACTCCTGGATATCTTACATTAACGGCATTAATTCCAAGACTCCCTCTAAGGTTATATGGAGGAAAATTAAAAAGCTTTCAGGTAAATTTATCCCATCTCCCAACCCAACATTGAAAATTGGTGACAACCTCATCACTGATCCTGCTGAGGTTGCAGAGACCTTAGGGAGGCATTTTGCTGATGTCTCCAAGTCCTCTCGAATATCAGGGAATGGTATTCCTGACATGCCTCCACCTTCTCCATCTTCTTCCAATGCTGCCTATAATGCTCCGTTCACACTGCGGGAACTAGAAGACGTTCTGTCATCGACTACCTCTACATCACCAGGTGAGGACAACATCCTCTATTCAATGCTCACAAATTTGCCTGTTATGGCTACGAAGTTCCTCCTAAAGATTCATTCATTCATTCATTGCCAGACGCCATGTATCCCAAACGGGGTGGCCAAGGGCTTAAAGTTAATTGTTTTACAGGGAGGGGCACTAATCCTCCACCAACCCCACTTGACGTAGGGATGCCAACAGCATCTGGTGTTCCCAGGCGGTCACCCATCCAAGTACTAACCAGACCCAACGTTGCTTAACTTCGCTGATCGAACGGTAAGCGGTGTACTCAACGTGGTATGGCCGTTGGCCATTTTTCCTGCCAGTTGGAGAGTTTCCCTCATCATTCCCATCAGCAAGCCAAACAAAAATCCCCTTTTGGCTACCACTTATAGGCCTATCGCATTGACCAGCTGTGTTTTTAAGATGATGGAAAAGCTAGTTAATGCAAGGTTAGTGTGGTACTTAGAATCCGAAAAGCTGCTTTCTCCTTACCAGTTTGGGTTTCGGAAGAACCGTTCGACATTAGACCCCCTCCTGATCGTCTCAAATAAAATCCAGCAAAGCTTTGCCAGCCATTGTCAGACTATTGGGGTGTTCTTTGACCTCGAGAAGGCGTATGACACAACCAGGCACACTAGTATCCTTCTTCAGCTGTCTCGATATTGCATAGAGGAAATATGTTTCGCTTTATCCGTTCCTTCTTGTCGGAAATGTTGTATCCAGCCCTTATAGGCAAGAGGAGGGTGTTCCCCAAGGCAGCATTCTTAGTGTCATCTGTTTCGCTGTGGCTATCAATGGAGTTCTCGATCAGATCTCCTGCCCTGTGTTGGGCTCCCTGTATGCTGACAATTTGGCAATTTGTGTGTCTGGCTACGACGCAGTCGAGATTAGTCATCACCTGCAGAAGTCCATATACACTATTTGTCGTTGGGCTGATGATAATGGTTTTTGCTTTTCACCTTCCAAGACTGTTGCAGTCCGCTTCACTAGAAGCACACGCCAGGAGGTTGTCCCACACTTAAAGTTAAACAACGACATCATCCCTTTTGAGAAGGAGGTTAAGTTTCTGGGTATGATCTTTGACTCACGTCTCTCCTGGCCACAGCACATTGATTATCTGAAGCTTAAAGTCAAGAAATCATTAAATATCCTTAGGGTGGTTTCTGGTTTTGATTGGGGTGCTGATAGGAACTCCCTTCTCAGGCTCTATAACTCTTTGTGCCGGTCACAGATTGACCACGCATGCCAAATTTATTCCTCTGCATGTAAGACCAAACTTCATGAGCTTGATGTGCTCCACAATACGGGACTACGACTGTGCTCGGGTGCATACTGCACTTCCCCTGTGGAGAGTTTATATGTAGATACAGACCAGCTTCCTCTGGACTTACGCAGGCATGAGTTAGGGCTTCGCTACATTGCGCGAATTAAGAGCAATCGTTACACCAATCCTTGTGTTGATGTTCTGTTGCAGTGTGACCCGTCTAAGTTCTATGGTCCTAGAGCCTCTATACCATTCCAGATTCGCATGCTTCCTGTGGGTGACGCATCACTGAGGGAGCAAAAAATTGAACCAATAAGCTACAGCAGTCTCCCTCCTTGGCTCATTCGAGAACCTAATGTGTGTCCCAAAACCATACGTAGAAAAATCTTTTCGGATGTAGAAACTAAATCGAAGTGTTTGCGTCATGACCTTCTCCACAGAGACTCAGTAAAGTTGTATACTGATGGCTCAAAGTCACCCCCTGGTGTAGGCTGTGCTGTCGTCCATGAAGGGGGTGTACGTCTTGGACGGCTTTCTAATAATGCGTCTGTTCTCACTGCTGAACTAACTGCTATTGAGAAGGCTCTTGAAGAGGCTTACTCAATGCCGGGAAAGACATTTACAATATATTCAGACTCGAATGGAAGCTTGACCGCCATTAAGCAGTTTAACACATTCCACCCTATAATAAGGAAGATTCAGTCTTGGCTTTGGCTGCAAAGTATAAATTTGTTTCGTTCTGCTGGATACCGTCACATGTTAATCTCTATTGGAACGAATTTGCTGACAAAGAGGCAAAATCGGCATGTTCTCTTCCTTCTGTTGGGTATAATAAGGTTCCCTATTCTGATTTGAAGACCATTATCCATAACTTTGTTTGGTCTGAGTGGCAGGCGAGATGGGCTTCCCCCTCCCTGGCCAATAACACGAAGTATAAAGAGATTCGGCCATCGGTTTATGCCTGGTCATCCTCTTCTCAGGCTTGTCGGGGTTTTGAGACGAGGTTGACTAGGCTGCGAATTGGCCATACGCGTTTGACTCACGGGTTCCTTTTGGACCGTGGGGTCCCACCCCGGTGTGACATCTGTCAAGTCACAATAACTTGCAGGCATTTCTTATTGGACTGTCCGACCTGTGCCCGCTCTCGGGCGAAATTTTTAACAAATAGGGGATCCCTATCAGTTGTTTTAGGTAATAGGGCAAATGTTTTTAGCCTTATGGCATTTTTAAAGGAGACAGGGCTATACTGCAAGCTGTGATTGGTGTTGTCGTAGTTATGTTTTAGGGCTTGCTGACTACATCTGTTTTCATTTTACCTACGATTTTAGTTGCATGATTATTGTGTAGTAGTTTTCTCAATTTTTATACTCATTCTTTTAAACTATCGTCTTTCATATCTCACTCATCAAAGCTCTGAATGACCTATCAGGTCCCAGTGCTTGGCCTTTGGCCTAAACTTCATATTCCATTCCATCCAACCTCGCTGTACATTCACTAACTTCACCTCTCTCAAAGACCATCACTTTACTCTTCCCTACATTCACATTTAGATTCCGTTTCTTACACACTCTCTCATACTCATCCACCAAGCCTTGCAGCTCCCCTTTGTCTTCACTCAACAACACAGTATCAGCTGCAAACAACAGTACAGGGAGTTTCCAAACACTGTCCTCTCTCACCAGGGCCACTCCAACATCCACTACCCTATTTGTACCGCTTTTATTACCCCATCCATGTACAGATTGAACAACCATGGAGACATGACACATCCCTGTTTCAAACCAACTTTCAAAGAGAAAAATTCACTTAGCTCACCATCCACATGCACTGCAGCCTTCGCACCATCGTACATACTCTTCTCAGCATTCAACAACTTCCCATCTACTCCATATATTCTTAACACTTTCCACAATCCTTGTCTATCCACCCTGTCATATGCTTTCTCCAAATCCATGAAAGCCGCATAAAACTTCTTTCCCTTCTCTAGAAACTTTTCCACTAAAGATCTAAGAATGAATATCTGATCTACACAACCTCTTCCCTTCCTAAAGCCTCCCTGTTCTTCTCCAACTAGTTTCTCTGTTCTTTCTTTAACTCTATCTATAAGTATCCTACCATACACTTTTCCTATTATACTAAGAAGACAAATGCCCCTATGATTACCACACACTTCTTTTTCCCCTTTTCCTTTGTACAAGGGAATAATTTTACCTGACTTCCAATCCTCAGGGACTCTACCTTCCTCCCAGGCCAATCTGCACATCTTCCACATCCATTCTACTACTATCTCTCCCCCATGCTTCAGCATTTCACCACACACTCCATCAATTCCTGGGGCTTTCCCCGATTTAACTTTCTTCATTGCTTCCACAACTTCTATTCTACTGATTTCTTCCTGTCTTCTCACCTCCCTCCTTCTCCCAGCCATTCCCCAGCCACTTATACTCGCATTACTTCCATTCTTTATGTTCAACAATTCCTTAAAGTGTTCTCTCCATCTGCTCACTTTTTCTCCCATCTCCACTAGTAATCTACCATTTTTATCTTTCACTCCCCTGCTAACTTCACTTCCACCCTGTCTTACTCTTTTCACCTCTCTCCAGAACATTTTCTCACAGTCCCTCCACTTTACACTCAAATTCCTTCCAAATTCCTCATCCACCGTCTTCTTACTCTCTCTTACTAATCTTTTCACCTCTCTCTTCTTTCTGCATATAACTCTCTCTTCCGCCTCTCAACTTCTTCCACGCCCCTATTTCTCATCCATTCATTGTATGCTTTCTTCTTTTGTGCCACAGCCTGTTTCACCTCTTCAGTCCACCACGCTGTTCCTTGCACCCCCCTCCGTCTTCTCTTCCTTCCACACACCACATCACATGCTGCACATATTTCTTCTGTAAATATCTTACACACACCTTCCACGTCTCCCATCTGCTCCAATTCATATTTGCCCAATCGTTCCTCCACTTCTCTCTTATACTCTGCCTTTTTCTCATCCTCTTGTAACCTTTCCACTCTCCTTGCAACTACTCCTTCCTCTCGTCTTTCCCTTCTTCTATTCCTCCATCTTTCTTGAATTCTAATTCTGGCCACCACCAAGTAGTGGTCAGAAAGTCCACTCCCCCAACCTCTATACACTCTTGCATCCATTACACATCTTCGCATCCTTTCATCCACACACACATAATCAATCATTGCCTTCCTTTCATTCAGTTCACCACCTACCCTTCTCATCACTCGCCATGTATACCTGTGGATCATTTTATGCCTGAAGAGGGTATTGGCTATCACCAACCCCCTCCCAGCACAAATGTCCACTAATGCACTCCCATTCTCATCTATCTCAGCAGGCACACCCCACTCACCAACTATTCATGTTAATAATATTGGTGTTCATTCATGTTAATAATATTGGTGTTCATTCATGTCAATAATATTGGTGTTCATTCATGTTAATAATATTGGTGTTCATTCATGTTAATAGTCCTGGTGTTCATTCATGTTAATAATCTCGGTGTTCTTTCATTTTTTTTTCCTAACGTGAAGATCTTGTATGTACTTTTATGCATTGCTTTAACACTTTCATTGACACTTCAGTTTACTTATTTAACTTAATGGTTGAATAAGAGTTGGGATGAATTGATGTAGTTATTTATTTATTTGTCATACACTATATCTTTCCCAACACTTACAGAGCTGTGTACTGAGGTCAGTGGCTGCTCTGCTCAGCTGGTGCATGCGCTAGTTGGAGGATCATCACCCTCATCGTCGGCAGCATCAACCAATACGTCATCCTGGTCATCAAGCAAACCATCTTCAGCATCATCCAGGTCACTGGGGTCATCTGAAGGCTGCAGCAATGAGAGGAGAGAAGAGGACAATGAATATGGGTTCACTGCAGCACTTACAACAATTGTATACAAGTACCTGTCTGTTGGAATGCCCCAGGGTGTACCCAACCCCCTGGCAGCACTACAGGTGATATTTACTATATTTTGTCAGTGTAATTATTATATTTTGTCAGTGTAATTATTATATACCATACAAGTACCTGTCTGTTGGAATGCCCCAGGCCGTACCCAACCCCTTGGCAGCACTACAGGTGATATTTACTATATTTTGTCAGTGTAATTATTATCTTTTGTCAGTGTAATTATTATATACTGTACAAGTACCTGTCTGTTGGAATGCCCCAGGCCGTACCCACCTGGGTGGGTGCACTACAGGTGATATTTATTATATTGTCAGTGTAGTGCACAAATCCTGCACCAGCACCACACAACACATGTAGTAGTGTCCTAAAGCACATCTGCAATGTGAACCCAGTGAACTGTGGGCTGCAGCTGCCCTCCTCCTGCAGTTCATCATCCACTTTTCTGGGAATAGGGAGGGAGCTGAGGGATGTTTGTCAAACCTGGCAGTGGAGCTGCCCAGTACACCACATGAGGGCATCCCTATTTATGTACTTTACAAAGCTTAAATTGTTTGTAAAATGGTGTGTGTACTACAGCTGTCTTCACTCAGTGTTAACAAACACTTCATAAGGAAGTCATTTATGTGGAATATCAGAGTAATGAAAACTAAACCATTTTTTAGTAAACTTAGGGAGGTTTGTTCATGCTGTTACTTGGGTAGGAACCATTATAAATACTGGCCAGTGTATCACCTCAGACATTACAACAGTTGAGACAGAATTAAGATATCAAGTAACCTGGATTTTCATAACATGTTAGGAATAGTTTTCTGTGAACTGGTGGGTTAATTAAGGGCATAAATTGCTAGCCATGTGGGGAGGGTGAAGAATGAGAGACTGGTTAGGACAGTGTGTGTGCATGAGGTGGAGGGGGAGACCAGGGATAAGATGGGAGGATGAACTGGAAAGATAAATAAGAGGATATGAGTTGGAGGGAGGGCAGCCAAAGGACAGGGCAGTGTGGAAGCAGTTTGTTTGTGGTCATCCCATACAGGATTAAGACTTCTGGCAATAGCAAGATAAATTATTCCTATATATTGCCAGCAGTATTAATCCTTTAAGGGTTATGTCACTCTTGTTTATAACTGTTGTATGCAATCAGTAGCCAGAGTCAGGAGTTTGAGGATGTGATTTCAATTCCAATAGCTTTTCTTGGGATCATTATGCATCCATTACAATTGGTAGCATTATTATATGTCATATGTTAATTTTGTTTGTGTGTTTTAGATTTAACTAACCTTTACTCTTGTTTAAAATTGCCTTATATATATAGCATAATAGGTGTATGTTGGTAGCGGTTAAACACCCAATCCCCCATTTTTGCCCACAGGTTATGTACTCTTTCATACAAACAGATTTCCATAAACATAACTACTGGTACCGTCAGGAGCCCATTTGTATTAGGGTTTTGTATGAGTAACCACATTGCCATTTTGAGCAGTGCATGTGTGGATGGTAGAGAAAAAGTTGAGTGGTACACTCAACCCTCGGCTATCACTCCCAATTGGTCCCCCTATGGCTACACTATAGCCGAATTGAAGAACTTATGGTAATAATTCTAATTGGTGCCATGACGTCAATATTTACCCTAAGATACCTTTTTTGTATCACATATTAATATTTATTAGTCTGAAAATGAGCATGTTTTATGATGTGATCACAATTCTTATAAATACCCCTCACAGTTGATTCATTGATGTTATATTTCTTCCCCACACTTTGCTTGGTCTCACCATTCTCTATAAGTTTAACATTTCCAGTTTATCTGCATAACTTAGGTTCTTCCTCTTCTTTATTTCCCTGCCAGGTGCCGCAGCATTATGTTGGGTGATGGTAGGGGGACGGGGAGGGGGTACGTTGGCCATGGTCCTAAAAAAGGTTATTGTTCTCGCTATCACGGTCTGAGGGCGCGCACTTGAATGGTTTGGCGGGCAGGAGACTCGGTCGGGTGGCCAATCAGCGCTCGGCAGGTGCTGATATCACACGACCAATCACAGAGTGAAGCTTTTGTTGGCTGGGTGGAGCACTGGACCCTGGCCTTTTTGAAATTTTTGAACATTTGCAGTGCGCGATAGCAGGTATTTAGTGCATGATAAAGGTATTTGGGTAGTTTTTTATATAGGCGTGATAGCGAGATACGCTATAGTGGAACCCGTGATAGCCGAGGGTTGAGTGTACCTTTAATACTTTATAAGTGTAGGTGTTACAGGAGTTTAGAAATGCTAAAGGGAAGATGATCAACCAGGTTGTACTTATAAGGTGGAGCCATTATTTCATTGTTTGGTGATAATAACTGGCATATGTCACTGGCTATGCTGTTTGATTGTTATACTCTGTCTTTCTGGTGGGGAGGTGGGAGGGGATCCTACCTCATCCCTTTTCTCTGATAGGAATTGGGGGAGAAATATTAGGATGCTATGTATGAACAGGCAGTCTGGTGGTATGTCAGACCTCTCAAGTTTACATATTTACCCAAGCAGAATCAAGTCTGTATATGGCAGGATTATACAGTACTGAAAATCAATGTAATTGCAGAGGAGTTAAAGTGACTCGTTCTCCCACAGGGCATTCAGCAAGTATCAGATCTGAGCCAGTGAGCAAGATTGTTAGTGTGGCAGGCAAAACTGATCAGCTGAGCCTCCCACTTCCTCCATCCCACCCCTCATCCCCTGGCCTGCCCATCATCCACGGTGGAGGGGCAGCAGCAACACGCAAGGCCTCTAGTGTTGCCCAAACATGCACTGTCTCTTGGTAAACGCCTCCAGTCACTCACCGATATCTGGATGATGCAAGGTGAGTCATATCTGCTTGTGTTTGTTGTCATTGTATGCATTTACCTTTGTTTGTCTGTATGTGTCCAGCTGTGTATTTATCACGAGGTAATGAAACTCCTCTGATATCTGGATGATGCATAGTTTGCAGGTGGATTTATATTACTGACAAATCTGGCATGTCATTTTTGGCTTAGGTTTTATTATTATTGTTATTATTATATAACTGTGTCTTGTTAATTGGTTTATATATATATTTTTTATTCTTTACCTCCAGCCAAGATATCAAGGGACGTAACTGGAGGAGTTAAGTATGGATTTCAGACACTTCATGAGTAGAGGTTCATATAATGCTGAAGTAAATAATCTGGCAATAGTGAGTGTATATTTAAAGAAACCACTGAAGTTTAACCTTTTGTGCTTTGGATCCATTAAACCTTTCAGTATGATAATGTATTTTTTAAAATTCATTCTTCTAACAATTTTATTGAATTATGATGAACCACATACAGCCAAGATGCAAGTACTGTCTTAAAAAATACAGTAAATTTAAACTGTCTGTGGATAACGTTTTGTGATTTGGACCTAAACTTTTCAGTATGATACTGGTGTAAATTTTCATTTATTTTTGAAATTTCTCTGACAATTTTATTGAACTGGGATGACTTCCTGTAACCAAGACGCTGATAGTACTCTCTTCCAAGTAAAATACAATTAACGTTAATTGTCTGTGGATAATGAAAATAAATACTTTAAAAACCTCATACTGAAAGGGCCAGGTACCGGTATATGGTAGTAATTTATTGGTACCCACACAATGAAAAATCTTTATCATCTGATCTTAGGATTAAACATCTTTACTGGTAACATTTCCATAAACAGTTTTCATTACTCTTCCTCCCTCAGTGCCAGCCTCTTCCTCCTCCTCCTCTCTTAATGCCAGCCCCCCCCCCCTCCCAATTCTCTCTCTCTCTTCCCCCAGTGTTAGTAATTTCCTTCTCTTCCCTTTATCTCTAAGTGCCAGCCCCTTTCTCCTCCCTCCCCCACCACCCTCTATCTTCACAGAGACTTATCCCCTCCCCCATATCTCTCATTTGCAGCCTTCTCCTCATCCCCTTCCTTTCTCAGTGCACTTCCCTTACACCTTGCTCCCTCCTGAGTCCCCTCTCCCTTACACCTAGCTTCCTCCTTTCTCAGTGCACATCCCCTACACCTCCTTCTCCCTCCCTCCCTCTCACTAGTAGCCCCCTACTTCTCCTTTGCCTCATTTCACAGTGCCTACCCCTTTCTGTCTCTCTCTCTCTCTCTCTGCCAGCTCCTTATTCCTCCTCTTCTCTGTCTCAATGCCAGCCCCTTCCTCCTCTCCTCTTCATCTCTGAGCCAGCCTCTGCCTTCTCCATTGTGTGTGTATACCAGCTCAGTACTCCTCTTCCTTTCCATCTATCATATTGCCAACCCCTTCTTCCTCCATTCTCCTCAATGCCAGCTCCCCCCCCCCCTCCTTTTCTCATAATGCCAGCCTCTTCCTCCACTTCCATTTCATTCTCATCTTCTCTCTTAGTTCCAGCCTCCTCCTCCTCCCTTACTGCCAACACTTCCTTTATTCAAGAAGAGCAACTGGTCACTTGCCTCGTAATCTAGCCTGGACTAAGGTGTGTAGACCCAGGTATGTGTGCTCCTGATGAGACACTGGAGGGTTGTATAATGGTTGAAGGAGTGGTTTTTAACAATTTTATTATTATTTTTAACCAATTTTGTTCTGATCCCATTCACAACAGAGGTACAAGGACAAGTGATCAACTACTTTAAGGGTGAGGTGGACTGCCAGTTGACACCTAAGTGTGCCGTCATACTCACCCTTCTTAATGCCCAAGGTAATTAATGTATTGAAGGTTACAGTTGTTTTTATTATGAGTAAAATATATTTTATGTCCACTTGATTCAAACTTATCTTATTCCTTCTTTATCATTTGTCTTGTTTGTGAAAGGTGAAGCATTGGTTGTAATGGTGGTTGTATTTATCATTAAAAAATTATAGTATCATAGTGGAAGGTGGGGGTGCAGTCACCCTCTCTCCCTTCCCCCCTTTTTCTCTGTCCCCACCCCTTCTCCCTCCTTCCATTTGATAGTGACCCCCTCTCTTCCCCCATGCAATGTAGTGCCTCCCCCCTCCTCTATGCTCTGCTTGATGTAGTCCCCCCCCTTGATGCAATCCCCATCTCCCCCTCTCCTTGATGTCCCCATCCTCAACCCCCCACTCTGCTTGTAGTCCCCATCCCCTCTCTCTCTACCTCATGTTGTCCCCATCCTTCCTTGTCTTCTATGTAGTGCCCCTGAGTGACAAGTGAAATGGTTTGCTATATCCCAAATCATTTGCTATGGTGGGTGGTGGATTAGTGGGTTAAGATGCTCCAGCTGGATGGACACTGTAAGGGTTTCATCTGAGGGGTGGGCAAGTGAGGCTGGTAACCGTTGCACCGTTGGCACTGAGTACCTCCAGCTGCCTGTGTAATAGGCCACAAAATAGCATTAATTGTCATTGTATCAGCATAACCCCTGGGTCCATATTCTTGTAACTTAAGGAGGCTGCCTAGCATCTTTTCCTTAGCTAATTATTTTTGGGTAGGGCTGCCTGCTGTCAATTTGTATGTTATTTATGCTGAGTATGTAAGAAAATGTTCTGGAAAGAGGTGAAAAGAGTAAGACAGGGTGGAAGTGAAGTTAGCAGGGAGTGAAAGATAAAAATGGTAGATTACTAGTGGAGAAGGGAGAAAAAGTGAGCAGATGGAGAGAACACTTTAATGAATTGTTGAACATAGAGGATGGAAGTAATGCGAGTATAAGTGGCTGGGGAATGGCTGGGAGGAGGAGGGAGGTGAGAAGAAAGGAAGAAATCAGTAGGATAGAAGTTATGGAAGCAATGAAGAAAGTTAAATCGGGGAAAGCCCCAGGAATTGATGGAGTGTGTGGTGAAATGCTGAAGCATGGGGGAGAGATAGTAGTAGAATGGATGTGGAAGATGTGCAGATTGGCCTGGGAGGAAGGTAGAGTCCCTGAGGATTGGAAGTCAGGTATAATTATTCCCTTGTACAAAGGAAAAGGGGAAAAAGAAGTGTGTGGTAATCATAGGGGCATTTGTCTTCTTAGTATAAGAGGAAAAGTGTATGGTAGAATACTTATTGACAGAGTTAGAGAAAGAACAGAGAAATTAGCTGGAGAAGAACAGGGAGGCTTTAGGAAGGGAAGAGGTTGTGTAGATCAGATATTCATTCTTAGATCTCTAGTGGAAAAGTTTCTAGAGAAGGGAAAGAAGTTGTATGCGGCTTTCATGGATTTGGAGAAAGCATATGACAGGGTGGATAGACAAGGATTGTGGAAAGTGTTAAGAATATATGGAGTAGATGGGAAGTTGTTGAATGCTGTGAAGAGTATGTATGATGGTGCGAAGGCTGCAGTGCGTGTGGATGGTGATCTGAGTGAATTTTTCTCTTTGAAAGTTGGGTTGAAACAGGGATGTGTCATGTCTCCATGGTTGTTCAATCTGTTCATGGATGGGGTAATAAAAGAGGTACAAGGTAGGGTAGTGGATGTTGGAGTGGCCCTGGTGAGAGAGGATAGTGTTTGGAAACTCCCTGTACTGTTGTTTGCAGATGATACCGTGTTGTTGAGTGAAGACGAAGGGGAGCTGCAAGGCATGGTGGATTAGTTTGGGAGTGTGTGTAAGAAACGGAATCTAAAGGTGAATGTAGGGAAGAGTAAAGTGATGGTCTTTGAGAGAGGTGAAGTCAGTGAATGTACAGCGAGGTTGGATGGTGAGGAATTGGAAAATGTGAGTACGCTTAAGTCCTTGGGTAGTGTGATGAGTAAGGATCGAGGTTTGGAGGGTGAAGTGCTTGAAAGGGTACAGCAGGGAAGAAAGGTTGCTGGTTCTTTGAAAGCAGTGATAAGAAACAGGGAAGTGAGCATGGAAGTGAAAAAGTTACTACATGACAGTATTGTGATACCAACTCTAACGTATGAAAGTGAAGCTTGGACGTTGTTGGAAGGACACAAGTCAAGAGTGAGAGCAGTGGAAATGAGTTATTTAAGAGGAGTCTGTGGAGTCACATGGAGAGACAGGCTGATGAATGAGGATATAAAGGAGCGTTGTGGTATGGATGTGGATGTGATAGGAAGCATTATGAGGAACACACTGAGGTGGTTTGGCCATGTGGAGAGGATGGAGGGTGAAAGACTGACGAAGAGAGTGTATGTGAGTAAGGTGGAGGAGGGAAGAGGGAGGGGGAGGCCGAGGATGAGATGGAGGGATGGGGTGGAGAGGTATATGAGAGCGGGGGGTGTGCGTTGGGAGCAGGGCAGTGAAATGGCGGGGGACAGGGCGACTTGGAGGCGATTTGTTTGTGGCCACCCCAAACGGGATTGAGGCGTCTGGCAATGGATATAGATAGATGGAGGTATTGTCTGTCTATCTATCTATTGCCAGATGCCTCAATCCCGTTTGGGGTGGCCACAAACAAATCGCCTCCAAGTCGCCCTGTCCCCCGCCATTTCACTGCCCTGCTCCCAACTCACACCCCCCTCTCTCATTTACCTCTCCACCCCATCCCTCCATCTCATCCTCAGCTTCCCCCTCCCTCTTCCCCCCTCCACCTCACTCACATACACTCTTTTCGTCAGTCTTTCACCCTCCATCCTCTCCACGTGGCCAAACCACCTCAGTGTGTTCCTCATAACGCTTCCTATCACATCCACATCCGCACCACAACACTCCTTTAGATCCTCATTTGTCAGCCTCTCTCTCCACGTGACTCCACAGGCTCCTCTTAAATAACTCATTTTCACTGCTCTCACTCTTGACTTGTGTCCTTCCAACAATGTCCAAGCTTCACTTCCGTACGTTAGAGTTGGTATCACAATACTGTCATGTAGTAACTTTTTCACTTCCATGCTCACTTCCCTGTTTCTTATCACTGCTTTCAAAGAACCAGCAACCTTTCTTCCCTGCTGTACCCTTTCAAGCACTTCACCCTCCAAACCTCCATCCTTACTCATCACACTACCCAAGTACTTAAACGTACTCACATTTTCCAATTCCTCACCATCCAACCTTGCTGTACATTCACTAACTTCACCTCTCTCAAAGACCATCACTGTACTCTTCCCTACATTCACCTTTAGATTCCGTTTCTTACACACTCTCTCAAACTCATCCACCAGGTCTTGCAGCTCCCCTTCGTCTTCACTCAACAACACAGTATCATCTGCAAACAACAGTACAGGGAGTTTCCAAACACTATCCTCTCTCACCAGGGCCACTCCAACATCCACTACCCTACCTTGTATCTCTTTTATTACCCCATCCATGAACAGATTGAACAACCAAGGAGACATGACACATCCCTGTTTCAAACCAACTTTCAAAGAGAAAAATTCACTTAGTTCATCATCCACACGCACTGCAGCCTTCGCACCATCGTACATACTCTTCACAGCATTCAACAACTTCCTGTCTACTCCATATATTCTTAACACTTTCCACAATCCTTGTCTATCCACCCTGTCATATGCTTTCTCCAAATCCATGAAAGCCGCATACAACTTCTTTCCCTTCTCTAGAAACTTTTCCACTAAAGATCTAAGAATGAATATCTGATCTACACAACCTCTTCCCTTCCTAAAGCCTCCCTGTTCTTCTCCAACTAATTTCTCTGTTCTTTCTCTAACTTTGTCAATAAGTATCCTACCATACACTTTTCCTATTATACTAAGGAGACAAATGCCCCTATGATTACCACACACTTCTTTTTCCCCTTTTCCTTTGTACAAGGGAATAATTATACCTGACTTCCAATCCTCCAGGACTCTACCTTCCTCCCAGGCCAATCTGCACATCTTCCACATCCATTCTACTACTATCTCTCCCCCATGCTTCAGCATTTCACCACACACTCCATCAATTCCTGGGGCTTTCCCCAATTTAACTTTCTTCATTGCTTCCACAACTTCTATCCTACTGATTTCTTCCTGTCTTCTCAACTCCCTCCTTCTCCCAGCCATTTCCCAGCCACTTATACTCGCATTACTTCCATCCTCTACGTTCAACAATTCCTTAAAGTGTTCTCTCCATCTGTTCACTTTTTCTCCCTTCTCCACTAGTAATCTACCATTTTTATCTTTCACTCCCCTGCTAACTTCACTTCCACCCTGTCTTACTCTTTTCACTTCTCTCCAGAACATTTTCTTACAGTCCCTCCACTTTACACTCAAATTCCTTCCAAATTCCTTATCCACTCTCTTCTTACTGTCTCTTACTAATCTTTTCACCTCTCTCTTTCTTTCCACATATAACTCTCTCCTCCGCCTCTCAACTTCTTCCACGCCCCTATTTCTCATCCATTCATTGTATGCTTTCTTCTTTCGTGCCACAGCCTGTTTCACCTCTTCAGTCTACCACGCTGTTCCTTGCACCCCCCTCCGTCTTCTCTTCCTTCCACACACCACATCACATGCTGCACATATTTCTTCTGTAAATATCTTACACACACCTTCCATGTCTCCCATCTGCTTCACTTCATATTTGCCCAATCATTCCTCCACTTCTCTCTTATACTCTGCCTTTTTCTCATCCTCTTGTAACCTTTCCACTCTCCTCGCAACTACTCCTTCCTCTCGTCTTTCCCTTCTTCTATTCCTCCATCTTACTTGCATTCTAATTCTGGCCACCACCAAGTAGTGGTCAGAAAGTCCACTCCTACAGCCTCTATACACTCTTGCATCCTTTACATATCTTCGCATCCTTTCATCCACACACACATAATCAATCATTGCCTTCCTTTCATTCAGTTCACCATCCACCCTTCTCATCACTCGCCATGTATACCTGTGGATCATTTTATGCCTGAAGAGGGTATTGGCTGTCACCAACCCCCTCCCAGCACAAATGTCCACTAACGCACTCCCATTCTCATCTATCTCAGCAGGCACACCCCACTCACCAACTATTCCATCCACCTTCACATTCCCAACTTTACTAGTAAGGAGTAATAAGCAGAATAATCACTTAGGAGAGATATTAGGCAGTTTATAAATACAGTAAAAGTCCAATATTTCGGCATCCAATTCCCCGGCAAATCTGACATTTCGGCAGTTTTGAGAAATAGTCCCATTTACGAAAATCTCCGATCGTTCGGCAGATTCTCCGATTTTTTTCGTCAGTCTTGAAATTCTCCATGAGGCTCGCCAGCTAGCTACCCGCCTTTACCTGCCTTAGTGAGTGAGATAGTGAAAGTGATGGAACGAGTCTACCACTGCCATGAAGCTCAGAGGCTAGCTCTTTCTCCTATAGCATAAAGAGAGGACAAACATGTAGTGAGTCTAGCATGGGAAAGAGAATCTGTTTCGCCATTCTTCCGCCATTCTTCCGAGTTGTTGTCGTGCTGCTGCCGCCTTCTCTTGATTCTTCTGTGTGCTTTGTGAACTTCGTACCGAAATACCTCTGAAATTACTATTCGAGTGTGCTGGGGACTTCTTCCAGCAGTAGCAGACTCCAATCAACCCCTTCTATTGTACATATGTAAATAAGGAACCTACTATAAGTTTAGGTAAGTGCATGTGAACTTGTAGGCCTACTGTACCATTACATTTATATACAGTATGTTCACTAATTTCTTTATTTTTCATATTCATGTACTGTATAGTACTGTATTCATTACAGTATTGTACAGTATCAAACAGTATACAGTACTCTCTCCAAACACATTTGTAATGATATGAGTAATGATGATAGTGTTCACCGAAACATATAAGGTACTGAGTGGGTAGGGTTTTCGATAATTCGGCAATTTTTGATATTTCGGCACTTGCTTGGTCCCATAGATGCCGAAAAATCGGACTTCTACTGTAATGGGCCTTGGTCATCCCTTTCCCCCCCATCCTACTGCTCACCCAACTTTTTTTTTTTTTTTTTTTTTTTTTTTTTTTTTTAAAGATAGGGTTGAGATGATTACTGTCCTCCCCCTCCTGCATCCTTATTACCCTAACTTGTTGGTAGGTGGGGGCACTCACCATCCACTCACTGTGTAGTGCTGCTTTGGGTGTCTGCCCTTTCCTGTCCTCCTTCCTTCCTCTTCTGTCTTGCCTTCCTTCATTCTTTCCTCTTTCTTCTGCCTGTGGGTGACTCTACACTGAGTGACAAGCCAAATGGTTTCATGTACACCAGGGAACCATTTACTGTGCTGGGTGGTAACCATATAACCAAATTATGGCACCTGGTGGTTTAGTAGGTAATTCAGGTGCTTCAGTCGGATTGGGCCTATGTAGGTTAATATCCAAGGGGTGGTTGGGGTATAATGCACATGTAATGCCATGCAGGGATGAGTGAGGCTGGTCACTTTCATCTTAAATGTCAGGACCAACTTGCCTAGCCCCGGGCTTATACATTCTTCATGGGGCAACATAGGGTTGGATGATGGATGGATGGATAACCCTAATTCCATTAAAACATCAGGTTAGGTAGGATCCAGGAAGAGAAAGCATATAAGTAGTATTTTGTTATTTTGTTATATCAAGATGTTACTGAAGGATGCCTTCATGCAGTGGCACTGATATAACCATGTAGCCAGTATAGAGGGATGCCTTCATGCAGTGGCACTGATATAACCATGTACCCAGTATAGAGGGATGCCTTCATGCAGTGGCACTGATATAACCATGTACCCAGTATAGAGGGATGCCTTGATGCAGTGGCACTGATATAACCATGTACCCAGTATAGAGGGATGCCTTCATGCAGTGGCACTGATATAACCATGTAGCCAGTATAGAGGGATGCCTTCATGCAGTGGCACTGATATAACCATGTAGCCAGTATAGAGGGATGCCTTCATGCAGTGGCACTGATATAACCATGTACCCAGTCTTGTTATCCCCCAAAAGAATAAGGATTGACTGCAAGATAAGAGCTTGTAGTTCACTGGTTCACCTTCAGAGGAACCTGGGACTACAGCAGCAGGAAAAACATCATAAAGATGATGAATATGATGGCAGTATTTCTTATTATGCTGATGATCAGATATGATCATCAACATAATAAGAAATATTACCATCGTATTGATCTTTATCCTTATGATGTTTTTCCTGCTGTACTATAACACTAGGGCCCATATTGTCATCAGTTAACTTCCTAATATCTCTACCTATGCAGTTATTATGTTTATTACTCTAGTAACACAGTGTCTCTCTCCCCACCAGGCTGCAGCAATCCACTCTCCCTGTTGTCCAAGCTCCTCAACTCACTGCCTCCAACATCTGTCATATCACTTGCTGAAGTTGTATTTATTGACCATAGGTAGAAGATGGTCATGCAAATACTGTAGGTGTGTTTTGTACATATAAATGGTTGTATATTAATTGAACTGGACTAAAGTGATTATGTACAGGACATTTTTACACTGAAGGTTTTGTGTGTGGGGGGGAGACTATCATTGCTTTTTTTTTTCTTTCTTTTTTAATCCCAGGTTAGAGCTGTAATACATATATAAGAATGGACTTATGCTTAATGCTCAGCCTGTTTCTTAGACACAGACATGAGTAGTGCAGGATCAGTGGGTCTTTTTCTAAATGTTCCATTATGTGAATTTCTATTACCCTTTGCATCAGGAGGACAATTTTCTAAAGCTATTACTGGTAGTGTGAGTTGGGAGCGGGTCAGTGAAATGGCGGGGGACAGGGCGACGTGGAGGCAATTTGTTTGTGGCCACCCCGAATGGGATTGAGGCATCTGGCAATAGATAGATAGATATTACTGGTAGTTAATTGATGGTAAGCCATTGATGTGTGCAGACAAAAAATTAAAGTAGCTGTAACCACTTCACACTATATGTTTACCGAGGCCATTCAGTATGGGGCACAAAATATCTGCTTTCGGAGACAACACTGCAAAAGCCAGACAGTTTGCCATTAGTTTCTTGTGATGGCCTAAATAAGTGAATGTAAAATAGATCCACAAAGGCTTCAAGTGTCAGAATAATAGTTTGTCTCAATGCACAACTAATATTACTATACAGTTTTTGCTGGCACTCTAACTTGGCCTAAAATTAACATCTTTTCCATTATCACTGTACAGTACTTGTAACATTACCTAGAATATTGTGCTAGTCATGAGGAAGTGCTATGAAAATGATGTTTCTGGCATTGAACAAGAATTTCAGCCACAAAATTATGAAAATTTGGCCAAGTTAAGGTGAAGAGAGTATAGGCATGTACCATATATGTATAGTAAGTGAATGTTACTTTGTAAAAATAAATTCTTGTGTATACATTTCCACAATCTTGTTTCAGTTGCCTGTCTATACCCTTTTTGCCTTAACTTGGTCCCAATTTCTTTCAGTCTTCTGTCTTTGTGCTAAGTACTGTTTGGAGTACAGCCGTATGTGATGTTGGTATTGTCAGTCAGTTATACCATTGTTCTGTATCACTGTATAATGTAAGTATTAGTGTACAATGTAACACTAAAGTTGCCATTACTAAAGCTGGCAGCAAAATAGTATCAGCATATGGAAAGACATCAAAACTTACAGAATTTATGCAAAAAAATATATTGTGGACCAAATAATTATATTGCAGTGGCATCTTTAGTATTACATATTACACACTGTTTAGTTAGACCTTTACACTGTGTTAAAAAGTGTACCTCCTACACCTTATGCAGGAGAGAGAGGCAGGGTACACAGAAGGGGAAATGGGATGTGTGTGTGTGTGTGTGTGAGAGAGCACATACCGTTAGTAAGAGGAGATGGTTGAGTGTGTGTGTGTGTGTGTGTGTGAGAGAGAGTGAGAGAGAGAGCACATACCGTTAGTAAGGGGAAATGGTTTTGTGTGTGTGTGTGTGTGTGTGTGTGTGTGTGTGTGTGAGAGAGAGAGAGAGAGAGAGGGGTTCAAATAACAAGGGGAAATGGAATTGTATGTGTGTGTGTGTGTGAGAGAGAGAGAGAGAGAGAGAGAAGGGGGGTTGAAGGGTACATATAATGAGAATGTGTGTGTGTGTGTGTGTGTGTGTGTGAGTTAAGGGGGAGATGCATGATAAAGGGATATGAGAGAGAGAGAGAATTATGGGGGTCATGTATGATAAGGGAAGAGAGAGAGAGAGTTACAAGGGGTGGGGGTCTTTCCTCAATTTATGGCCCTGATAAAATACAAAATGCTTTCCATGCACTCACCCACGCCATATGAAGATATAATACTGGATGGTTTAGTAGCAGTAGTAGTAGTAGTTCATCTGAAACGTGAACCCAGTGGACTGCAGGTTGGAATTATTGTGTACTGGTGATTATTTTTTTCCCATCAATCACCAGTAATTTATCACTACATTGTCTCAGATGTCCTCCCCATATCCCATACCCCTGTCACCGTCACTATCCTGCCCTCCCACCCCCTCTCGCACTCTCCTACCCAGACTGTCTTCCCTTATCAATACCGAGATTGGAAAATTATCAGTTACACAATAATTGCAGCCTTTAGCCCACTGGGTTCACATTTCAGATGAACTTGTGGTTAGAACTACTACTACTACTTCTACTACTAGTACTTCTACAACTACTACTAGTACTTCTACAACTACTACAGTACTACTACTCCTAAAACCATCCAGTACTGTGTCTTTATATGGAGTGGTCGAGTCCACAGAAAGTATCTTTGATTTTTTTTGAGTCATGAATTGAGAAAAGAATCCCTCCCCCGTGTGACTCTCTCTCTCTCTCTCTCCACTAACACATCTCTCCCTTCATTATTTACATCCTTTTTCACAGCAATGAACCTCATATACAATGTAACGTGAATCTCAAACGTAACGTGTTGAACACTGGAGTACAAAATAAAGTGGTGGAAATACTACCTACCCTGTTTCCTACATCCTGTAATAGTGTACAAGACAATACTTACCAGGCCCATGGATGAACAGGGGGGAATAAGGCCTTGGTGTTCAGCACTGGTAAAATTAGTTCACATATTTTCTACCTGATGGCAGAACCGGTAAAATTCACATATTTTCTACCAGATGGCAGCACCAGTCTTCTCAGGAACAGCAAAACATAAGCCTCCTTCCTTGTGCAACCAACACTAGTTCAAAGGATGACCAATAGATGGCAGCACTAACAATGGTGCTGCCATCTATGGGTCATTCTTTGAACTATCTTTGGTTGCACAGGGAAGGGGTCTTATGTTTTGCTGTTCCTGACAAGACTGGTGCTGCCATCTGGTGGGGAAAATCGGAAACTTGTACCACTGCTCAACACCCGGGCCTTATGATGCCCTGTTGCTAAATCCCGCAGTTCACCAAATTTTTTTCGCTCTCCCATATTTTGGAATTGAAAACACACAGAAGACGACTTTATTTGCACAGGCGAAAATATTATTCAATAAAGACCACATAAAAAAAAAAAAACATAAAAACGCGTGGAAAGGCTGGAATAAAACATATCACATCATCGGCTCTTCAGGCCGATGATGTGGACGAGGAAGAGGAGAAGAAGGAAGGAGGACGAGGAGATGGGGATGGGGGGAAGAAGAGAAGGGGGAGGGGGGTCGAGGAGATGGGGATGGGGGGAAGAAGAGAAGGGGGAGGGGGGACGAGGAGGAGGAGGAGATGGGGAGGGGGGAAGACGAGAAGGGGAAGAGGGCGAGGAAGTTGGCACTGAGGGAGAGGAGGAGGAGGAGGTTGGCACTGAGGGAGAGGAGGAGGAGGAAGTTGGCACTGAGGGAGAGGAGGAGGAGGAGGTTGGCACTGAGGGAGAGGAGGAGGAGGAGGTTGGCACTGAGGGAGAGGAGGAGGAGGAGGAAGGTTGGCACTGAGGGAGAGGAGGAGGAGGAGGAGGAGGTTGGCACTGAGGGAGAGGAGGAGGAGGATTACACAGGATTACACAGGAAAGCAAACAGCAACAGACCTTATGGTCCTTTCGAGGCTGCTTGTTAGAGAAAGTTATGACTACAAGATCTAACTCTACATGTTGAAGGATAAGGATAGGAAAGCAAGAAGGCTCCCCCCACCACCAAACCCTCCAGGAAAAAGTGAGAAAAACCACCATGCAGCATGGAAAAACTGACATGGAAATTTTATAGGAAACATTGGAAAGGAAAAGTCACATTCTATAATACTTTATCTATAAGCTACCCGATAGAGTAACCTGAAAGAGAAAGTAAACAAATAAAATAATAGTTACGGCATGACATTATAAACCAGTTACATTGAGTTAATGGGAAGTCTGTGGACATAACGTGGAAGCTACACACTGCACAGTGTGGATGTTTAGGGGTGGTGCAGCAGCCTTGCCTGGCGCTTTTAAGGTAGGCAGCAGTCAATCAGGCCCTAGCTCCGTTTGCTCCACTGAGACAAGGAACTCTCCCATGTGGGACAAGTACACAAGTTTCATCCTGAAGCAGTGACCCCTGGTACATTAAAAAATCCCGATGGTGGTCACTTGACTAACAGGGACCCTCAGTGATCCACAGCCCATCACAGGTCGAAAGTAAGAGTAGTGACCGTTAACTCAGGGTTATCTGTGCAGATCCTAATCTGTGCTTATATTGCTTTGTTTGCACCGAATAAATTGGAAATGTATAATATCGTGACGCAACACTATGTACGGGTACATTGTTTACGGGGTGTCTTGTAGACTAAGGGGGCATGAACTTACATGTACCGTAGCTATAAAAGCAAGTTATTCGGACAGAAAAAGAGTCAGCTGAGGATTTTCATGCAAATACTTGTCTAATTTGTTTTTGAATGTCTCAATTGAGATACTGTTCACGGTATCTGAGGGTAATCTGTTCCAGATATTTACAACTCTGTTAAAGAAGAAATATTTTGCTTCGTGGGATTGGAATCGTTTTCCCATGATTTTGCAGCCATTACTTCTGGTTTGACTCGACCGGTCTATATCAAAATATTTATTCATGTCTAAGTTGTCATATCCCTTCATGATTTTGAAAACTTCAATAAGGTCCCCTCTTAACCTGCGCTTCGTTAGGCTAAATAATTTAAGTTCTTCAAGGCGTTCCTCATATGGTTTGTTTCTAAGTCGTGGTACCATTTTTGTGATTCTTCGCTGAATTTTCTCTAATTTTTCAATGTCCTTTCTGTAGTACGGAGACCAGAATTGCACACAATACTCAAGATGGGGGCGCACTAGCGAGTTGTACAAGGCAAGTATGACTTTTTCCGATTTAAACTCGAAAGTTCTTCCAATAAAACCCACTAGCTTGTTTGCAATTTTTACCGCATCGGTACACTGCTTGCTTGGTTTTAGGTCATTTGATATTATCACACCAAGATCCTTTTCACTGTCTGTACTTGATAACTGAATATTGTTCATTTTGTAATTTGCATGGACATTGTTACTTCCAATATGAAGTACTTTACATTTTTCTGTGTTGAATTTCATTTGCCATTTTTCTGCCCAGCTTGCTAAAGTATTAAGGTCATTTTGTAACTGCTGCCACTGTAATTTTGAAGTTACTTTACTGGTTATTTTAGTATCATCTGCAAATTTGGATACTTTACAATTTAGACCCTCATCAATGTCATTTATATAGATAATAAAAAGTATCGGTCCAAGTACTGAGCCTTGGGGAACGCCGCTGATCACATTACGCCATTTGGATCCTTTCCGTTTATCACAACTCGCTGTTTTCGGTCTGACAGCCAGTCTTGTAACCATTTTAGCGTCTTTCCTTTTATTCCATGTGCTTCTATTTTTCTCATGAGACGCTTGTGAGGGACAGTGTCAAATGCTTTCTGAAAGTCGAGGTAAATTATATCTACTGCTCTTGAGTCATCGTATGATTTGTAAACATCATGGAAGAAGTCCAGTAAGTTAGTTAAGCATGAACGACGATGTCTGAATCCATGTTGCGAGTCTTTAATTATATTATTTTCTTCTAGATAATTAACAATTTTATCTCTTATGATTTTTTCCATTAACTTGCACACTACTGATGTTAAGCTGATTGGTCTGTAATTTCCTGGGTGCGACTCATTTCCTTTTTTGAAAATTGGTGTTACATTTGCTAGTTTCCATTCGCGTGGAACTTTCCCAGTACTTAATGATTTATTAAATAAGACAGAGAGTGGCAGCAGTAACTCATGTTTTGCTTCTTTGAGAATTCTCGGTGATATTTTATCGGGGCCAGGGGTTTTGTTTATGTCCGTACTATTTATGGCTGAAAGGATATCATTATTATGGATAGCATAGTTACTAAGGACTGTGCTATTTGCTTGGTTTGTGGGTAACAGTAGGTTTCTGGTGGTGTTTTCTACTGTAAAAACAGACGCAAAGTAGTCGTTAAGAATGTTTGCCATTTCGACCTCATTTTCAGTGTGTCTGCCATTGTTTGTTTCTAGAGGACCTATTGATGTAGTCATAACCTTTTTCTTTCTAATGTAACTGTAAAATTCTTTAGGATTTGATTTGCACGTATTAGCAATGTGGATCTCCAGTGCTCTTTTGCTTTGTTTAATAAGTCTTTTCGATGTGCGGCGTAGATTATCGTATTGTAATTTATCATCATTATTTTGTGTAGCTTTATATTTATGGTATGCCTGTTTTTTGGCTATTAAGTTACTTTGTATTTCACTGGACCACCACTTTGGTTTACTATTTCCAGCTGGACGTCTGTTACGTAGTGGCACACATGACTTTACCACTTCATTAAATTTTTCGGTGAATATTTCCCATGCTTGGTTTATGTCATCGGTTTCAGACATTTGATTCCAATCTGCAGTTGCAAGTAGCGCTCTGAGCCTGTTGAAATTAGCTCTACGATAATCTGGGACCTTTTCTTTGCTCTCTGTTTCTTTTACTTTTTCAGTAGTAATATTAAACTGTATAGTTCGATGATCACTGGAACTAAACTCAGGTCCTATTTCAACGTTGTTGACTAGGTTATCATTTGTAGTCAAGATGATGTCTAGGATATTGTTTCCTCTCGTTGGGTATTCTACGTGTTGGGAAAGGGCGCTTTCCTGAAGATTCGTATAAAGCTCTTGTCCTGAGTGTGCTGTCAGTGGTTCACCCCACTTTGTTACCGGTAGATTAAAGTCTCCAAAAATTACGCTATCCTCTTGACAACAAATTTCCGCAATTTGATCATAAAGTTTTTCATCTGTCTCAGTTGACTGTGCTGGCGGACGATAGATGAGACATATATTTATTTTGTGTGAATTAATACTTAGCTGAACATAACTGGCATCTATGTTGGTAATACTGGGTTTGGATAGCACAAGGGGATGGAGACTAGTTTTCACATATAGTAAAACACCGCCACCAGCTCGATGTGGTCGCTCACAGCTGAAAATATTGTACCCTGTTAGTGAGTATTCCGCTAGAAAGTCACGGTCAGATGTGTTAATCCAGGACTCTGTGATGCCAATGATGTCATAATTTTCTAGGTAAATTAGAGATTCTAAATCCTCAAACTTGTTACGTAGACTACGTGCGTTAGCATAGCAGACTCTAATTCCGTTCCGAACAGTTGGTGATCTGACTTTATGGGTATTTACGTTAAGGTTACTGTTCCTGGACGTGCCGCGTTTTTTGATCTGAAGAGGGCAACATTATCGTGTAGAAGTCTACCTAGCCGTGCCGCTCCTACTGGGTTCAAATGGAGACCATCTTTCTGGAATAGAGTATGTTGCTCATAAAACTGGTCCCACAGATTGACAAAGTCGACTCCCTCTTGCGTGCAGAGAGATTTGAGCCGGTTATTTGTGCTGAAGGCCTTATCATAGAAACTATTTTCTGCCTTGATCCTTGGGAGTATACCAGATATTATCACATTTGTGGACTTAGTTTTGAATCGTTTGATCATTTCATGATACTTTGCTAGCAATTCCTCTGATCTACTGCGCTTCAGATCATTTGTACCAACATGGATAACGTATAGAGTTTGATCATTTGCGTCTTTTGTGACCTCATCGCAGGCTTCTGTGATATCACTTAGTCCACCTCCTGGAAAACAGTACCTCTTTCTGCTGATGGGGGCACGTCCACAAAATTCCTCCAGCTGACTGCGTACAATAGAGTCCCCAATAAGCCTTGTTTCTTCCGTCTCATTTACCGCTTCGGCAAGGATCTGGTAGCGATTATACGTAGTTATGGGAAGATGCTTCCTCGAATCTTTTCCGGGTTTTGCGCCATTTCTTACCATAGTAAAGGGGACTTCGCTTGGCGAGGAACGTACTGAATCGCTGGGTGAGGAAGATACTGATACAATATTATTTGTGACTGCCTGATGGGCGGGGGCTTGTACGAGCTCAGTTTGTACGCTTCTTCCTTCTCGAGTGCTGTTGCTGACTCCTACATTTGCCACTACAAACTCTTTCAGTGTCTCAAACTCTGCCTTGAGTTCCCTGTAATTTCTCTGCGATTCAGCTAAACCATTTTCTAGATCTTTTCTCAAGATGCATAGTTTGCACACAGGCGTCGAAAAGTAATTTGAAAAATACTGAGCCGCAAAGCGACCAGTACACTCCTGGCAGGCCTTTAGGGTAGATGGCATTTTGCAGCAATATTTCCACAATCCCACACAAATAAAAAATAGTATACAACTGGTTGGATGTTGTTACAAATGGTCAATTTACTCTATATATGAGATATTGAATTTCTAGGGAGGTTCACTTACTTTTTATATATTATCTTCCTTTACCAGTATAAAAAGAATAGAAAATCTACCTGCTATGGCACAATCCAACCTACATGGATTCTTTTACCAGTGTAAGAGGAACAGAAAATCTGCTTGCTATGGTACAACCTACCTTAACATGAACTGTGTAAAATGAAAAGGGAATCTACTTGCTAGGGTATGATCTAGCTTACCATGAGTTGTGGAAATACACCATACACTGATTCACTGGAGAAAAAGGAAAAACAAAAACAAAATAAATAACAATGGAATGTTGGCACTGAGGGAGAGGAGGAGGAGGAGGAGGTTGGCACTGAGGGAGAGGAGGAGGAGGAGGAGGAGGTTGGCACTGAGGGAGAGGAGGAGGAGGAGGAAGGTTGGCACTGAGGGAGAGGAGGAGGAGGAGGAAGGTTGGCACTGAGGGAGAGGAGGAGGAGGAGGAAGGTTGGCACTGAGGGAGAGGAGGAGGAGGAGGAAGGTTGGCACTGAGGGAGAGGAGGAGGAAGGTTGGCACTGAGGGAGAGGAGGAGGAGGAGGAGTTTGGCACTGAGTGAGAGGAGGAGGAAGGTTGGCACTGAGGGAGAGGAGGAGAAGGAGGAAAGTTGGCACTGAGGGAGAGGAGGAGGAGGAGGAGGAGGAGGTTGGTGCTGAGGGAGAGGAGGAAGAGGAGGAGGTTGGCACTGAGGGAGAGGAGGAGGAGGAGGAAGGTTGGCACTGAGGGAGAGGAGGAGGAGGAGGAAGGTTGGCACTGAGGGAGAGGAGGAGGAGGAGGAAGGTTGGCACTGAGGGAGAGGAGGAGGAGGAGGAGGTTGGCACTGAGGGAGAGGAGGAGGAGGACGAGGAAGGTTGGCACTGAGGGAGAGGAGGAGGAGGAAGGTTGGCACTGAGGGAGAGGAGGAGGAGGAAGGTTGGCACTGAGGGAGAGGAGGAGGAGGAAGGTTAGCACTGAGGGAGAGGAGAAGGAGGAAGGTTGGCACTGAGGGAGAGGAGGAGGAGGAGGAGGAAGGTTGGCACTGAGGGAGAGGAGGAGGAGGAAGGTTGGCACTGAGGGAGAGGAGGAGGGGGAGGTTGGCACTGAGGGAGAGGAGGAGGAGGAAGGTTGGCACTGAGGGAGAGGAGAAGGAGGAAGGTTGGCACTGAGGGAGAGGAGGAGGAGGAGGAGGAAGGTTGGCACTGAGGGAGAGGAGGAGGAGGAAGGTTGGCACTGAGGGAGAGGAGGAGGGGGAGGTTGGCACTGAGGGAGAGGAGGAGAAGGAAGCTAGCGCTGAGGGAGAGGAGGAGAAGGAAGCTAGCACTAAGGGAGAGGAGGAGGAGGAGGAGGAGGAGGAGGGGGAGGTTGGCACTGAGGGGGGGTAGGTTTAGAAGGAGGAAACTGACACTGAGAAGGATCAGGATTAGGATAAGGAGGCTGGCACCGAGAGGGAGGTAGGATTAGGAGGAGGAGGTTGGCACTGAGGGGGGTAGGATTAGCAGGAGGTTGGCACTGAGGAGGGTAGGATTAGGATGAGGTTGGCACTGAGGGAGGTAGGATTAGCAGGAGGCTGGCACAGAGAGGGGGGTAGGATTAGCAGGAGGCTGGCACAGAGAGGGGGGTAGGATTAGCAGGAGGCTGGCACAGAGAGGGGGGTAGGATTAGCAGGAGGTTGGCACTGAGGGGGGTAGGATTAGGAGGAGGTTGGCACTGAGGAGGGTAGGATTAGGAGGAGGAGGTTGGCACTGAGGGGGTAGGATTAGGAGGAGGAGGTTGGCACTGAGGGGGTAGGATTAGGAGGAGGAGGTTGGCACTGAGGGGGGTAGGATTAGGAGGAGGTTGGCACTGAGGGAGGTAGGATTAGGAGGAGGTTGGCACTGAGGGGGGTAGGATTAGGAGGAGGTTGGCACTGAGGAGGGTAGGATTAGGAGGAGGTTGGCACTGAGGGGGGTAGGATTAGGAGGAGGAGGTTGGCACTGAGGAGGGTAGGATTAGGAGGAGGTTGGCACTGAGGGGGGTAGGATTAGGAGGAGGTTGGCACTGAGGGGGGTAGGATTAGGAGGAGGTTGGCACTGAGGGGGTAGGATTAGGAGGAGGTTGGCACTGAGGGGGGTAGGATTAGCAGGAGGTTGGCACTAAGGGAGGTAGGATTAGCAGGAGGTTGGCACTGAGAGGGTAGGATTAGGATGAGGTTGGCACTGGTTTGGGAATATTACTATAAAAGAGGTAGGGTGCGGATAGCGACACTCGACGCTGTCACCTTGTCACGGAGACACGTACACTTAGCTTTTGACTCGCCCGCGCCCTTACCTCGAGATTCACAGAAAACACCCTGGTTCCTTTATATGGGGAGGGACTAGGATAATTCGCACAAAGTTCACTTTCTGCCCTGTTAGCACTTAGTTCTGATGGGCCACTGTTTACTATGGTTTCTTGCGGAGTCACTGTCACTGTTTTCTCTGTTTCCTGGGTATAGTCACTGTCAGTTACACTCGAAGGTAGAGTACAGGGAGGCTCTCCCGTCTGGGGGCCTCAACCTGAGAGGCGGCCCTCATACTAGGGCCGCGCCGGTGGGGTGCAGGGAGGCCCTTTGGTCTGGGGGCCTTGACCTGATAGGTGGCCCTCAGGGCTGGGGCCGAACAGCCGGAGTAATCGGGCCTGCTTCTTCCGACTCCGGGGAGTGAGGGAGCCCGAATCACCTTCGTCGGGGGTTGTGGAGTCTAGCCTGGGCGTCCTGGGGCTGCGGGCACCAAGAGGGAGAGGCGCCGTCAGGACTGGACTGCGGCAGCGTCTCCTACGGGGCTCCGGCAGGAACAAGGAACTCCCGGGTGTGGGCGGTAAGCCCGATATCGGGCCTTGCCACCACTCTAGTGTCTCCTCCGGGGCTATATTCCCGGATGGTGACGAAGGGCTCCCCGAAGGGAAAGAGGCTGGAGGAGGACTCACGTTGCCCGTGGTCTCTTGGGTGTGTCTGGAGGCCGGAGCCGGGGGTCTCTTTCCCCTATCACACACTTTGGCTGTAGCCGTGAACTTGCCCGGCGTACGGGGGACACCTATAGGGTGATCGGGGTCGCCCTTTCGCCGCGGCTTGGGACCGCCGGCGTGGTGTTGCTCCCGTAGTAGGAGACAAGCCGGAGGGAGGGGCGCAGAGGCCACACTCTCTCCAATACGGATTGAGTCTACCTTCAGGGAATTCTCTACCCTGGTACGTGCCCCGGCCGGAGCCGAGTGTCTACCCGTACGAAAGACAACTGCCGGGCGAACGGGGTCGCCCGCACGCTGCGGCTTGGGACCGTCCATGGGGTGTTGCTTCCGTAATAGGGAAGTGCTACACGTACGGTAGCAGGGGCTCTTTACCCTGATCCGTATTCTGGCCGTAGCCGAGAGCCGATCGCCCCCAACAGGAACATCTGCCAGGCAACCGGGGTCGCCCTCACGCTGCGGCTTGGGACCGTCCACGGGATGTTGCTCCTGAAGGGGAGAACAGCAGGAGAGGGATGCACTGGGGCAACTCTCTCTCCCTGGTGTGTTAAGGCCGGGGCCTGGGGTCGCCTTCCCCTTCACACACTCTATTAGGCCGTAGCCTAGGGTCGTCTTTCCCTTTTTACTTCTTATTAGGCCGTAGCCTTGGGCCTCCTGCCCTAGAGGGTGTAACAAAGCCGTCAATACGGTGTTACCTGGGACTGAATTTATTTCAGTCCCACCCCTATTCTGTCGATCACTGCTCTGCCCGCACAGTAGTTCACTTCCCCTGATCACCTGGGGTTGGGGCACTTGCGGGGAATAGGGACCCAGGGCCGTGATGTCCTGATGACCCTCTTGCCCGAGGTCACTAAACTCACCGGTGTGTCCTCCTGGGGTGGTGGTGCGGTGGCGGCTCGGTGGTGGTGTGGGAGGTGGTGAGGTGGGAGGTCCGGCGGCGGGCACGGCGGGCATTTTAATTTTCTTATTATCCTCGTGGTAAAATCCAGACTTGGTCAACACGTAATCCAGTCTTAAAAAACCCTACACCTATCCACTCCCACCTACACCCATTTACACCCGCCCTCTTCCCTCGCACCTCTTCCTTAGCAATATATTTCTCGTATTTTAACTAATTATTCTCTTCTATGACATTAATATCATTTTGATACTGGAATCATTTGTATCGACATCATACAAGCAGATACGTTCAGAATAAATCACTAGAGAAAATGTATAGCAATAATACAGTCCAGCGTCTGCGTTGCCATGGAGACCATTTATTTCCCCATCCACTGGAGCGACTTCCGACCCACCTTCTCGCTCGGTGGCCGACATAAAAATGACGATATTTCCACTATTTTATCGTGTAGGACTGTTTCCTTGGTGCAGACGGGTGGGTGTACCGATATTACAATACCGACATAGCTTAGTTCTCGCCGGTATAGTCGAATAATTGTATTTAAAGCTAAAATGATGTGCATACCAATGTTACCAACAGTAAAAGTACCCTTGGCCTCTGACTTCAGTTCCATATTAAAAGAATATTATAAAGACCGTTAGTTTCTCTTACATATTTCGTCCTTGCTGTCTTAGCGGTCATAATTCAAAACCATTCTGTGAGATATTCGTGTCTCTCTGTTAACTGAATTTATAACATGCAACTTCCGGAGACACCCTGTGATCTGGCAACTGTGTGCGGTGATGCGAGGGTGCCATGGCTGTAGCACCGTAGTCGTAAATGATCTTAACCATTTCTTACGATAAATATTCCTTTACAGAAGTAAATCGGTATCAGAAATCGGTGTGTATGGAGGTATTTCCAGCTAAATATTCAGCCTGGTATGGTTGTGAAGTGTTTGGGGATATACCAGTGAAAACAAAAGGCTCCTGTACACAGGTAAAGGTGAGAAATGTTATGAATATTACGTCATATTTTGTTAGAACTTAATGTGTCACGTCAGCTAATGTGGTGCTAATGTGCACTTGATGTCTGCCTTAACTTCACTACATAACTACACCCAAACTGGCAAGTTTCTCAGTCACATCAGTTGGTAATAATAATACAAAATAGATCAACGGCGCTAAGGTAAAATTAGTTTAATTCTGACGTCATTTTTAGGGTGTTGTTGGTGAGAGTGTCAAGTTGTAACACTAAGAAGAGAAACCCTTGCAAGTAACTAATTGGCTGATCTAAGTTTAATGGCTGTCTCTTGTATCATTATTAGGTCATTCTGGAGGCTGGTATTCCACCTGAAGATGGTACACACTGGGCTCTTGGCCTATACAAGCAATATCACAAAATTATCTCTTAAATGAAAGAAATCGCCAAGATATCACTCTTGTAATTTCTGTGTTGCGTTGGTCTCCCTGGCCCAACATGGATGCCAAAGACTGCAGATTTTAGCTTCATAATTTCAGCAGCAAGATCCAGAACAGGGGTTGTTTTTTAACGCTTCTTGAGGTGTTTGTCGCTGATAATATATGGTAATTAACCGTACTGATTATGCTGCTGTGGCTGTGTTAGTGAAAATAAAGTCATAGGAGAGTGTAGTTCAAACACGCAGGTTATCTAACCTCGTTGAACTGAATCAATGAATCAGCTCGACCAAAGACATTTGTCAGTTCAACCAACACCTCGAGATCTCACAACACCACGCAGTTCCCAGATCAAGGTGTGCTAGCCATTTACCAAATTTGATTTTATTATAATATGAGTAGTTGTACAATTAAGGATAATGGCATAATAATAGTCGTTATTGAAAATATTAAACTTTCATGAACCCTAAGTTGACTAAAAACAAGAAGCCTCAGTAATTTTGCTATGAGTTAAGATTGAATCGGCAGGCTACTGGTCTTATTATACTTGAGAACACTGTGTAGCTTATTATTTTGCTGTAAATAATCTTCATCCGCAACGACTGCAATAAATAAGAGGTGTAAGTATTGTACTATCCATACACCCATCCTCCTGCCCCAAAGAAACAGTCGAAAAAGATAAAATAATGGAAATATCGTCATTTTTATGTTGGCCACCGAAGAAAGAGGATGACAGGGAGGTGGGTCCTGTTGGCGGGAAAACGAGTGGTTTCCATGGCAACGCAGATTCAACTCGCACATTAAAAATATTTGCTGTTTTCGGAGTGTGTGGGTAGGGGTAGGTGTAGATGGGAGCTGATGGGTGTATGTCAGTGTGGGTGGAGGTAGATGGGTGAGAGTGGGTGTAGGAGTGCTGCGATAGGTATTGATGGATGTGGGTGTTTGTGGGTAAGTGTAAGTGGTTGTTGGTGGGCGTGGGTGGATGTACTGTAGACTGGTGTGAATTGGTGTAGGTAGGTGTAAATGTGTTTAGCAGGGTACAGTTGCATATGGACGCGTGTAGGGAGTGTAGATGGATGAAGGTAGGTGTAGGTTAGTATGGGGGTGTAGGTCGCTGTGGGAGGGCATAGGTGGATGTAAGGTGGTGTGGGTAGTTATAGGTTGTAGGTGGGTATAGGGGAGGAATGGTGGATATGGCTGGGTGCAGTTGGGAGTGGGTGTGTAGGCGTGTTTACAGAGTGGGGAGTTTGGGGGAAGAAGGAGAGGGAGCCGAAGAACAAGGTGTAAATGACAAACTGACTAGGAGTGTGCTAAACCGAGGTGGTTGTGGAAAAAATAAAAAGAATAGTGAGAACGAGATGGAGAGATAAGATGCGAGAGAACTGATGAGAGGGAGATGGTGAGCCGTGAGAAGCAGGGTCGTTACTGAGTAGGGACAAAAGCTTCTGAAAGTCGTTTAGCGAAGGCCACTGCTGACAGTATGCAGCGTCAGACCAGTGGCGTAGCAGGTCTTCATAGTTGGGAGGGCCAAGGTGGGGCCATGTCCTAATCTAGGGGGCAAGGTGGGGCCATGTCCTAATCTGGGGGGCAAGGTGGGGCCATGTCCTAATCTGGGAGGCAAGGTGGGGCCATGTCCTAATCTGGGGGGCAAGGTGGGGCCATGTCCTAATCTGGGGGGCAAGGTGGGGCCATGTCCTAATCTGGGGGGCAAGGTGGGGCCATGTCCTAATCTGGGAGGCAAGGTGGGGCCATGTTCTAATCTGGGAGGCAAGGTGGGGCCATGTCCTTATCTGGGAGGCAAGGTGGGGCCATGTCCTAATCTGGGGGGCAAGGTGGGGCCATGTCCTAATCTGGGAGGCAAGATGGGGCCATGTCTTAATTTGGGGGACAAGGTGGGGCCATGTCCTAATCTGGGGGTCAAGGTGGGGCCATGTCCTAATCTGAGGGGCAAGGTGGGGCCATGTCCTAATCTACGGGGGGTGCCAAGGTGGGGCCATCACCTACACCCAACCACACCAACATAATAGCCATCCACGCCCACTTACTGTACAGTATATGCATCCCAACCCATCCAAGTGCAACCTCAGTCACCCACAATTGCCCACACCCACTCAGTCCCACCAACACCTTATCATAGTTACGTACACTTATCATATACCACCTACACCCACCTAAACTCACCCACAATTACCTACACCCATGTACTGCATAACTAATCACCCTAAACCTCACCAACCTACATCCACCCACTCTTACCTACACCATCCAACACCATCTTTAAAAACCCTACACCTATCCACTCCCACCTACACCCACTTACACCCACCCCCTTCCCTCGCACCTCTTCCTTAGCAATATATTTCTCGTATTTTAACTAATTATTCTCTTCTATGACATTAATATCATTTTGATACTGGAATCATTTGTATTGATATAATCTAAGCAGATGCTGGAGTGTAATGAGCAGAACAAATCGCAATAGAAATGTAAAGCAATAATACAGTCCAGCGTCTGCGTTGCCATGGCGACCATTTGTTTCCTTGCCCACAGAAGCAACTTCCCAGCCACCTTCTCGCTCGGTGGCCGACATAAAAATGACGATATTTCCACTATTTTATCGTGTAGGACTGTTTCCTTGGTGCAGACGGGTGGGTGTACCGATATTACAATACCGACATAGCTTAGTTCTCGCCGGTATAGTCGAATAATTGTATTTAAAGCTAAAATGATGTGCATACCAATGTTACCAACAGTAAAAGTACCCTTGGCCTCTGACTTCAGTTCCATATTAAAAGAATATTATAAAGACCGTTAGTTTCTCTTACATATTTCGTCCTTGCTGTCTTAGCGGTCATAATTCAAAACCATTCTGTGAGATATTCGTGTCTCTCTGTTAACTGAATTTATAACATGCAACTTCCGGAGACACCCTGTGATCTGGCAACTGTGTGCGGTGATGCGAGGGTGCCATGGCTGTAGCACCGTAGTCGTAAATGATCTTAACCATTTCTTACGATAAATATTCCTTTACAGAAGTAAATCGGTATCAGAAATCGGTGTGTATGGAGGTATTTCCAGCTAAATATTCAGCCTGGTATGGTTGTGAAGTGTTTGGGGGATATACCAGTGAAAACAAAAGGCTCCTGTACACAGGTAAAGGTGAGAAATGTTATGAATATTACGTCATATTTTGTTAGAACTTAATGTGTCACGTCAGCTAATGTGGTGCTAATGTGCACTTGATGTCTGCCTTAACTTCACTACATAACTACACCCAAACTGGCAAGTTTCTCAGTCACATCAGTTGGTAATAATAATACAAAATAGATCAACGGCGCTAAGGTAAAATTAGTTTAATTCTGACGTCATTTTTAGGGTGTTGTTGGTGAGAGTGTCAAGTTGTAACACTAAGAAGAGAAACCCTTGCAAGTAACTAATTGGCTGATCTAAGTTTAATGGCTGTCTCTTGTATCATTATTAGGTCATTCTGGAGGCTGGTATTCCACCTGAAGATGGTACACACTGGGCTCTTGGCCTATACAAGCAATATCACAAAATTATCTCTTAAATGAAAGAAATCGCCAAGATATCACTCTTGTAATTTCTGTGTTGCGTTGGTCTCCCTGGCCCAACATGGATGCCAAAGACTGCAGATTTTAGCTTCATAATTTCAGCAGCAAGATCCAGAACAGGGGTTGTTTTTTAACGCTTCTTGAGGTGTTTGTCGCTGATAATATATGGTAATTAACCGTACTGATTATGCTGCTGTGGCTGTGTTAGTGAAAATAAAGTCATAGGAGAGTGTAGTTCAAACACGCAGGTTATCTAACCTCGTTGAACTGAATCAATGAATCAGCTCGACCAAAGACATTTGTCAGTTCAACCAACACCTCGAGATCTCACAACACCACGCAGTTCCCAGATCAAGGTGTGCTAGCCATTTACCAAATTTGATTTTATTATAATATGAGTAGTTGTACAATTAAGGATAATGGCATAATAATAGTCGTTATTGAAAATATTAAACTTTCATGAACCCTAAGTTGACTAAAAACAAGAAGCCTCAGTAATTTTGCTATGAGTTAAGATTGAATCGGCAGGCTACTGGTCTTATTATACTTGAGAACACTGTGTAGCTTATTATTTTGCTGTAAATAATCTTCATCCGCAACGACTGCAATAAATAAGAGGTGTAAGTATTGTACTATCCATACACCCATCCTCCTGCCCCAAAGAAACAGTCGAAAAAGATAAAATAATGGAAATATCGTCATTTTTATGTTGGCCACCGAAGAAAGAGGATGACAGGGAGGTGGGTCCTGTTGGCGGGAAAACGAGTGGTTTCCATGGCAACGCAGATTCAACTCGCACATTAAAAATATTTGCTGTTTTCGGAGTGTGTGGGTAGGGGTAGGTGTAGATGGGAGCTGATGGGTGTATGTCAGTGTGGGTGGAGGTAGATGGGTGAGAGTGGGTGTAGGAGTGCTGCGATAGGTATTGATGGATGTGGGTGTTTGTGGGTAAGTGTAAGTGGTTGTTGGTGGGCGTGGGTGGATGTACTGTAGACTGGTGTGAATTGGTGTAGGTAGGTGTAAATGTGTTTAGCAGGGTACAGTTGCATATGGACGCGTGTAGGGAGTGTAGATGGATGAAGGTAGGTGTAGGTTAGTATGGGGGTGTAGGTCGCTGTGGGAGGGCATAGGTGGATGTAAGGTGGTGTGGGTAGTTATAGGTTGTAGGTGGGTATAGGGGAGGAATGGTGGATATGGCTGGGTGCAGTTGGGAGTGGGTGTGTAGGCGTGTTTACAGAGTGGGGAGTTTGGGGGAAGAAGGAGAGGGAGCCGAAGAACAAGGTGTAAATGACAAACTGACTAGGAGTGTGCTAAACCGAGGTGGTTGTGGAAAAAATAAAAAGAATAGTGAGAACGAGATGGAGAGATAAGATGCGAGAGAACTGATGAGAGGGAGATGGTGAGCCGTGAGAAGCAGGGTCGTTACTGAGTAGGGACAAAAGCTTCTGAAAGTCGTTTAGCGAAGGCCACTGCTGACAGTATGCAGCGTCAGACCAGTGGCGTAGCAGGTCTTCATAGTTGGGAGGGCCAAGGTGGGGCCATGTCCTAATCTAGGGGGCAAGGTGGGGCCATGTCCTAATCTGGGGGGCAAGGTGGGGCCATGTCCTAATCTGGGAGGCAAGGTGGGGCCATGTCCTAATCTGGGGGGCAAGGTGGGGCCATGTCCTAATCTGGGGGGCAAGGTGGGGCCATGTCCTAATCTGTGGGGCAAGGTGGGGCCATGTCCTAATCTGGGAGGCAAGGTGGGGCCATGTTCTAATCTGGGAGGCAAGGTGGGGCCATGTCCTTATCTGGGAGGCAAGGTGGGGCCATGTCCTAATCTGGGGGGCAAGGTGGGGCCATGTCCTAATCTGGGAGGCAAGATGGGGCCATGTCTTAATTTGGGGGACAAGGTGGGGCCATGTCCTAATCTGGGGGTCAAGGTGGGGCCATGTCCTAATCTGAGGGGCAAGGTGGGGCCATGTCCTAATCTACGGGGGGTGCCAAGGTGGGGCCATCACCTACACCCAACCACACCAACATAATAGCCATCCACGCCCACTTACTGTACAGTATATGCATCCCAACCCATCCAAGTGCAACCTCAGTCACCCACAATTGCCCACACCCACTCAGTCCCACCAACACCTTATCATAGTTACGTACACTTATCATATACCACCTACACCCACCTAAACTCACCCACAATTACCTACACCCATGTACTGCATAACTAATCACCCTAAACCTCACCAACCTACATCCACCCACTCTTACCTACACCATCCAACACCATCTTTAAAAACCCTACACCTATCCACTCCCACCTACACCCACTTACACCCACCCCCTTCCCTCGCACCTCTTCCTTAGCAATATATTTCTCGTATTTTAAGTAATTATTCTCTTCTATGACATTAATATCATTTTGATTCTGGAATCATCTGTATTGATATAATCTAAGTAGATGCTGGAGTGTGATGAGCAGAACAAATCGCAATAGAAATGTAAAGCAATAATACAGTCCAGCGTCTGCGTTGCCATGGCGACCATTTGTTTCCTTGCCCACAGAAGGAACTTCCCAGCCACCCTCTAGCCTCGGTGGCCGACATAAAAATGACGATATTTCCACTATTTTATCGTTTAGGACTGTTTCCTTGGTGCAGACGGGTGGCTGTACCGATATTACAATACCGACATAGCTTAGTTCTCGCCTGTATAGTCGAATAATTGTATTTAAAGCTAAAATGATGTGCATACCAATGTTACCAACAGTAAAAGTACCCTTGGCCTCTGACTTCAGTTCCATATTAAAAGAATATTATAAAGACCGTTAGTTTCTCTTACATATTTCGTCCTTGCTGTCTTAGCGGTCATAATTCAAAACCATTCTGTGAGATATTCGTGTCTCTCTGTTAACTGAATTTATAACATGCAACTTCCGGAGACACCCTGTGATCTGGCAACTGTGTGCGGTGATGCGAGGGTGCCATGGCTGTAGCACCGTAGTCGTAAATGATCTTAACCATTTCTTACGATAAATATTCCTTTACAGAAGTAAATCGGTATCAGAAATCGGTGTGTATGGAGGTATTTCCAGCTAAATATTCAGCCTGGTATGGTTGTGAAGTGTTTGGGGGATATACCAGTGAAAACAAATGGCTCCTGTACACAGGTAAAGGTGAGAAATGTTATGAATATTACGTCATATTTTGTTAGAACTTAATGTGTCACGTCAGCTAATGTGGTGCTAATGTGCACTTGATGTCTGCCTTAACTTCACTACATAACTACACCCAAATTGGCAAGTTTCTCAGTCACATCAGTTGGTAATAATAATACAAAATAGATCAACGGCGCTAAGGTAAAATTAGTTTAATTCTGACGTCATTTTTAGGGTGTTGTTGGTGAGAGTGTCAAGTTGTAACACTAAGAAGAGAAACCCTTGCAAGTAACTAATTGGCTGATCTAAGTTTAATGGCTGTCTCTTGTATCATTATTAGGTCATTCTGGAGGCTGGTATTCCACCTGAAGATGGTACACACTGGGCTCTTGGCCTATACAAGCAATATCACAAAATTATCTCTTAAATGAAAGAAATCGCCAAGATATCACTCTTGTAATTTCTGTGTTGCGTTGGTCTCCCTGGCCCAACATGGATGCCAAAGACTGCAGATTTTAGCTTCATAATTTCAGCAGCAAGATCCAGAACAGGGGTTGTTTTTTAACGCTGCTTGAGGTGTTTGTCGCTGATAATATATGGTAATTAACCGTACTGATTATGCTGCTGTGGCTGTGTTAGTGAAAATAAAGTCATAGGAGAGTGTAGTTCAAACACGCAGGTTATCTAACCTCGTTGAACTGAATCAATGAATCAGCTCGACCAAAGACATTTGTCAGTACAACCAACACCTCGAGGTCTCACAACATCACGCAGTTCCCAGATCAAGGTGTGCTAGCCATTTACCAAATTTGATTTTATTATAATATGAGTAGTTATACAATTAAGGATAATGGCATAAAAATAGTCGTTATTGAAAATATTAAACTTTCATGAACCCTAAGTTGACTAAAAACAAGAAGCCTCAGTAATTTTGCTATGAGTTAAGATTGAATCGGCAGGCTACTGGTCTTATTATACTTGAGAACACTGTGTAGCATATTATTTTGCTGTAAATAATCTTTATCCGCAACGACTGCAATAAATAAGAGGTGTAAGTATTGTACTATCCATACACCCACCCTCCTGCCCCAAAGAAACAGTCGAAAAAGATAAAATAATGGAAATATCGTCATTTTTATGTTGGCCACCGAAGAAAGAGGATGACAGGGAGGTGGGTCCTGTTGGCGGGAAAACGAGTGGTTTCCATGGCAACGCAGACTCAACTCGCACATTAAAATTATTAAGATGTTTTGGGAGTGTGTGCTTGATTTACGACATAAGTGGCTTAGTGGTAAAGACAGTAACATAATAATTCCATGTTTTACGACATAAGTGGCGTAATGGTAAAGACAGTAAAATGCGTGGCTTGAAAAACAGTGCCCCCGAAGAATACCATAGTACCCCCGACGATAGGGCAAGCCAAGAACAGCGTAGTGTGCCCACAGATACGCCGACACCCCCACACGGACCCCACGGGGTGGCCGACACCAGCCACCATCACTCCGGGCAACAGCGACACATGTCAGCCCGGGCCGTGCGCCCCTGTGACATGCAGCCACCACGCCGCCGCCACCGTAGGAGAAAGACACTACCTTCGCGTAGTGGAATTGCTGAGCCAGCTAGGAGTGGAGTTAGAAAACATACTCTAGACGGCGCCCCTCTGGTAGAGACGATCTATGGTCGCTCCCAAAGTGTTCCGGTAGAGACTATCTATGGTCACTCCCAAGGTGTTCCGGTAGAGACGATCTATGGTCGCTCCCAAGGTGTTCCGGTAGAGACGATCTATGGTCGCTTCCAAGGTGTTCCGGTAGAGACGATCTATGGTCGCTCCCAAGGTGTTCCGGTAGAGACGATCTATGGTCGCTCCCAAGGTGTTCCGGTAGAGACGATCTATGGTCGCTCCCAAGGTGTTCCAGTAGAGACGATCTATGGTCGCTCCCAAGGTGTTCCGGTAGAGACGATCTATGGTCGCTCCCAAGGTGCTCCGGTAGAGACGATCTATGGTCGCTCCCGTCCTCGTGAGACGATCTATGGTCGCTTCGAAAGTGCTCAGGTAGAGACGATCTATGGTCACTCCCGTCCTCGTGAGACGATCTATGGTCGCTTCGAAAGTGCTCAGGTAGAGACGATCTATGGTCGCTTCGAAAGTGCTCAGGTAGAGACGATCTATGGTCGCTTCGAAAGTGCTCAGGTAGAGACGATCTATGGTCGCTCCCATCCTCGTGAAACGATCTATGGTCGCTCCGAGAGTGTTGTGGTAGAGGCGACCTATTGTCGCTCCCCCCCTCGTGAGACGATCTACGGTCGCTCCGAGGGCGTGCAGAGTAGAGAGACGTCCCCACGGCAGGAGACTGGAGCCCAGGCTTCCTGTCCCAGAGTAACCCAGACAGGCCTCCCAGCCTCCCCTGGTCTCTGTTCCCTACGCCTGGCTCTAGGGCAGACGCACCTGACGGACCCCAGTGGAAGTCGCTGCCGCAGCTCTTCCCTGTCGGCGCCCCTAGACGCTGGAGACCGCAGCCCACAGTCTCTTTCGGTTCTCCCCAGGACACCCGGGCGTGATCTCTCTACGCCCCCACGACGCCGGGACCTATCACAGAGGTTCATGGAGCTATTCGGCCCCAGTCCCGAGGGCCACACGCCGGAGCCAAGTCCGGAAGCCACGGGAAGTCCAGGACGCAAGAGGACGCCCTTACGAGTTATCCCGTGCCCTCTCAGCACGCCTCGCGTTGACGGTACCCCTAGCCCAGCAGGATCACCGATGACATGTTCCTGCCCATCCTCCTGATGAATACGTGTGATATTGTAACATGAGTGATTTAGGTTAAGTGTGATTTCCCCTAATGTAAGTATTGTGCAGTGATTTCATATAGTGAATATCGGGGTAAATCAGATCACAGTGAGAAGTTAAAGGACGAGAGTGTGGAACAAGATCTGATTGACTATACGTGTGAGTGACATCTCTGTTATACAATTAATAAGCCTGTGCCTATAAAGACATACCCCCATTACTGTGAAGGAATACTGTGAAAGGAAGTATTAATAGTTTTCTCTCCTTCCCCCACGCTACCCACAAATCTTGTTTACCACCCGCTCTCACTCCCATATCTCAAGTAAGTGCAAATCAAGGATAACATCAATTACCAAAGTATTTGGCTAGTGGAAACCATATAAACTTCACGGCTAATATCTGCCGCCTTCCAGTATTACCATAACTTCCCCCTAGCCGTCACAAGTCACTCCCCGCACCTCGCCTATCTCCTCCTAGTGAGTCTCAATCCCCTCCCGCGCCCCCGCGCGCGCACTTATATTTACTGCACTCCTGATACACTAGGATTGTTTGTGTTGTCATTAGTATCAGAGAAGCAAGTATCCTGCGAGATACACATATCCTAGATAAGGTTTTATATTGCTATATATTGTGCTGTAATATCTGCTGATTTGTCCTGTGTCTGACTGTGGTAATATATGTGTAAAGGTTGTTGCCTAGAGTTTTTGTGTCCTGCCTCTCTTTATTGCACTAAGCTCCGGTCTCGAAAGAGGACCCCGCTCCACGTTAGGTGAAATAGGAACGAGAAGTCGAGCCTAATTTCACCTAGCATTACAGACAGTAACAATAATTCAATGTTTGACGCATTACTTTGACAATATAAGCCTTCAATATCACTTGAACCACAAACCTGAGTTGCTTTCCTTTGCTTATCAGACCGATGTGGGAAGACAGTATTGCTGTTTAACTTGGCACCATTGTAACACCAATACTTTTGCCTTTAATATACTTATTTAGGTATAAACGCGATACATAAATGATGTCAGTGTTGTAATGGCCCTGTACCCACTCCCCTGTACCAAACACACACACAGGGAAGTTACGTTTGTGGAAATATCGTCATTTTTATGTGGGCCACCAAGGAGACAGGATGAGGGGTACATCGCTCTCTCTCTCTCTCTCTCTCTCTCTCTCTCTCTCTCTCTCTCAGGGGTTCCTAAATGGGAGGGGGGGGATCTGATATTCCATGGTGTGATCAAACAGATAAGGCCAAAATGGACAAAGTATCCTTTTTGATGTGCTGTTCGTTCTGTAAATGATTTACTGATCAAATGCTTTGGATTTTAGTCTGGGCTTATTAGGAATAATGATTTTATTTCTGAGATCTCAGATAACACATAAGCGTTACATAAAAATACAACATGTACAATGTTCCTGAGCCTTTATAAGAATGTCTATAACACCGCTAGATTCCATGACGTTACCCTTTACAAAGAACAGCTAAATGGAGCCAGAGAACTTTACAAAGAACCGCTAAATGCAAGGCAGACTGACGGTGGTATTATATCCATGGCAAGGCAGACTGACGGTGGTATTATATCCGTGGCAAGGCAGACTGACGGTGGTATTATATCCATGGCAAGGCAGACTGACGGTGGTATTATATCCATGGCAAGGCAGACTGACGGTGCTATTATATCCATGGCAAAGCAGACTGACGGTGGCATTATATCCATGGCAAGGCAGACTGACGGTGGTATTATATCCATGGCAAGGCAGACTGACGGTGGTATGATCTCCATGGCAAGGCAGACTGACGGTGGTATTATATCCATGGCAAGGCAGACTGACGGTGGTATGATCTCCATGGCAACGCAGACTGACGGTGGTATTATATCCATGGCAACGCAGACTGACGGTGGTATGATCTCCATGGCAACGCAGACTCACGGTGGTATCCCAACTGGCTTTGACTTCGTAACACCTCTACCTTGGCAACTTATTCTGCACTCCACGCCTCAGTATCTTTATGCACGTTACTAATATAAATAATATAAACTACATTTATATTAAAACCATATAATTAATAAACAGGACAGTGTTAAGGTCTTATAGACAGAATAAATCGCTAAAGGATGGGTGTTACGAAGTCTACTATGCCATCTTAGCTAAGTACTCCTGAATTTACACCTGGATGATGATGATGATGATGATGATTGTGTGTGTGTGTGTGTGTGTGTGTGTGTGTGTGTGTGTGTGTGTGTGTGTGTGTGTGTGTGTGTGCCATTAATACAATGCTAACTCACCTGCAGGCCCTTGTGTGTTGCGGAGACGGCTCAGGCTGCTGGTGTGGGCGTGGGGATGGCAGTGTGCTGAAATGAGACAGAGGAAATAAGCATGTATACCTATTAATTAAACATGGAGTTAATTATCACACGCGTGTATACTGGCACTTATTACTTCACTACCCTCACAGCACACACACACACACACACACACACACACACACACACACACACACACACACACACATGGAGTTAATTATCACACGCGTGTATACTGGCACTTATTACTTCACTACCCTCACAGCACACACACACACACACACACACACTTAACATCTAGAAATACTACTAGTGCACTTTATTACCGTTATTGTTTTACTGGGAATGTATATGCTTTTCCAATGTATTTATGTATAGATATTTATAAGCCATAATTAGATGTACTGTATATGGTATCACTAAACAAGACAATGCTAAGGTGTTATAGCAAGAATAAATCGCTACAGCATTGGTGTTACGAAGCATATTTGATTGATTGATGGCCCAGGCTGTCTGTCTTTCACGGCTTATTTCACGAAGTTCGGTGGCAGAAAGACAAGACTGTGATTCTACACGCTTGTCACAGCACTTCTTCGTGACTAGCATCATATTTTAATGCTGACCTACCGTTATAACTCAGCGCTCAAGGTGGACAGATGGCAATTTTAGGCCAAGTTTGATTAGGAGTATATATAGTTTATTATTATTATTATTATTGTTATTATTATTATTATTCCTGCCACCTCCAGACAATTTTACTCAGCCTGATGTGACAAAAGCGAATTCTATAGGGAACACAGGAGACTCCGCAACACTTGCTCCTTTGCGATTTATTTTCCCTATCACACCTTAATATTCATCCTTCCCATCACTAACATCAACAGTTTTCATCGATAACATAAACAGGGAGACTGAGGTGTAATGAGCAGAATAAATCGCCAAGGCAGAGGTGTTACGAAATACACGTTGGAATAAGTGAGTCTGCGTTACCGTGATCACCGCTCCTTTCTGGTATGAGAGAGAGAGAGAGAGAGAGAGAGAGAGAGAGAGAGAGAGAGAGAGAGAGAGAGAGAGAGAGAGAGAGAGAGCGTCCCCTGGTCCTGTCTCCTGGGTGGGTCACATAAAAATGAGAGAGAGAGAGAGAGAGCGTCCCCTGGTCCTGTCTCCTGGGTGGGTCACATAAAAATGGCGATATTTCCACCAACGTAGCATCCATGGCTGTGTCTTTGGTACAGGCGGGTGGCTACAAGTATATTACAACACTGCCATTGTTTATATATCACGTGTGTACTTGAACAACATTATTTATGCCAAAAACAATACTCTGTCAGTGGTGCCAAGTTATACAACAATACCAGCAGCCCAAGTCCCTCTTACAAGCAAATTATAACCCCTCTCTCTCTCTCTCTCTCTCACACACACACACACACACATTCTCTCCCTCTCTCTCTCTCTCTCTCACACACACACACACACACACAATCTGTATGTCTGTCTGTTTTCAAGTTTGTAGTAAATTAAGGCCTGATATTGTCTTAGTAATACGTCTATCTCTCTATCTATCGCCAGACGCCTCAATCCCGTTTGGGGTGGCCACAGACAAATCGCCTCCACCTTGCCCTGTCCCCCGCCATTTCTCTGCCCTGCTCCCAACTCACCCCCCCCCTCTCTCATATAGTAATACGTAAACTATTTAATTCTTATGTTACTGTCTTTACCACATGGCTACTGGTGTGGTAAATGTGGTAAACTGATCCACCCATAATACACTGAGAGAGAGAGAGAGAGAGAGAGAGAGAGACAAAGACAGAGAGAGGCATTTCTCACCGTACACACGTTGCTGTAGCAGTGAATTATAATACGTACAATTGTGTGTTGTATTTATCACTGTAATATTCACTCCTAGTTCCGCGTATGAGAGAGGGGGGTGTGGCAGTGAAATGGCGGGGGACATGGTGACGTGGAGGCGATTTGTTTGTGGCCACCCCGTATAAGAGATTAAGGCGTCTGACAATAGGTAGATAGATCGTTCGGCTGTGAAGGGTTTGGTGGCGTTGTGAATAGCGATCAAAATATTACGTTAAAGAATCCTATACGGCACTAAGGCCTGGGATGATTTATAACTATGGCCCGTGGGTGTTGTGAGAGCGTCAGGCTGGCATTTATAAAGGATCCTAACTAATCTACAGCATAAACTCAACGCCATAAGTTATCTAGTGTGACAGGTGGTTTGTTTGTCATATTCTGTCACTAATATTGACTAATTATTTTGTAAAGTGTTTGTTAGTTGCCTGAGTGATGCTAAGCGTCTATACAGGCAGTTATATACACAGTTTATGTTTAGAACAGTTTATAAATACAGCACAGGTTTTGGCTGAACTAAATCAGCGGGTTTGCCTAATGTGCTGTTAGTGTAGATGGGTTTTCTGTTTTAATCACACTACATAACTACCCAATAAATTGCCTCCTTCCTGCATACATAATTAACAGTACATAACTACCCAATAAATTGCCTCCTTCCTGCATACATAATTAACAGTAATAGCACAGAAATAAATCAAGGCAGCTAAAATACTATTACCATTAAAACAGTAAGTTGCATTGCTTGGTGGTGCGGTAGTAAAGACTGTCAGGTTTGGATACCAAGAACAGAAACAGCAGGTATAAGTTGACCTGAGCCTTTCCAATCACTTTACCTGGTATATTTTGTACAGTCAAACTTAGCCTGACATCTGGCCTGTCTTGTCCTACCCTAACAAATGTTCTGTTCTCACACAGCATCAGTCTTGGCCTATCCTCTCCTATTTTCCCTTTCTGCACTACACACTCCTTTCATCCACCACACCAACCACTTCAGACCAACCATGCTTCGAACCTGTCAGTGCTCCAGCATTTTCCTAAATACTCGGGTTTAATTTACCCAACTGATGGTGCAGTTAATGTTGTTACATGGTATGTGTTCACTTGGGTTCAGCCAGACAACCGCATCAATGATAACTGCAGCTTAAACACACATTACCTGACGTGAAGGAAGCAGTTCAACCCAAACCTTGAACCTTTTCCAGCACAGACTGACACACAACAGTTCCCACATCAGCACTGCATTACCTGTTGACAAGCTGTGGATTTTACCACCAGGATAATAAGAAAATAAAGGAGATATACCATAGGAAATATAGTTACTTGTAATATTAACACCATACAAACCATCACTTTATTACAAACTAGGAAGT